>NW_005875754.1:4916-12713 GCF_000147115.1 Myotis lucifugus | reverse complement strand
TCTAATCTCGGTGTTTGAGCCAAGCCCTTCAAAGAAGTATGGCTGTGTTTACTTGTATTTCAAGGGTTTACACACGTTTCTAATCATTTCCATGTACAATCATTGTGTATTTGAAGAGTTTTACCAACATGAGACAGTTTTCTTAGAAATATATACATGAATCTTCAGGATTTAACTGCTTCTTTCAAAAAAATCCAGCCAATTCAGCCAAAATAGTAAATATTAACAGTATTCTCTTTATTTAAAGGCTTCAAACACAAATTCTGAGCTCTATAAATGGCAATTCTTCATGTTTGAAAGAACTTTCTTCAGAAAAACATCTAGTCAGTTAGCCATAATTGTAACATTATCAGTAATCTTGTCATTTCACAGCTTTACACCTCTAATCTCGGTGTTTGAACAAGGCCTTAACGAAATTATGGCTGTATTTACTTGTATTTCCAGGGTTTTCACACGTTTCTAATCACTTCCATGTACAATCATTGTGTATTTGAAGAGTTTTACCAACATGAGACAGTTTTCTTAGAAATATATACATGAATCTTCAGGATTTAACTGCTTCTTTCAAAAAACTCCAGGGAATTCAACCAAAATAGTAAATATGAACAATATTCTCTTTATTTATAGGTTCATACACAAATTCTGAGCTCTATAAATGGCAATTCTTCATGTTTGAAAGAACTTTCTTCAGAAAAACATCTAGTCATTTAGCTAGAATTGTAACATTTTCAGTAATCTTGTCATTTCACAGCTTTATACCTCTAATCTCGGTGTTTGAGCAAGGCCTTAACGAAAGTATGGCTGTGTTTACTTGTATTTCAAGGGCTTACACACGTTTCTAATAATTTCCATGTAAAATCATTGTGTATTTGAAGAGTTTTACCAACATGAGACAGTTTTCTTAGAAATATATAGAAGACAATTCAGGATTTAAACTGCT
This sequence comes from Myotis lucifugus, assembly GCF_000147115.1. Lineage (NCBI taxonomy): Eukaryota > Metazoa > Chordata > Mammalia > Chiroptera > Vespertilionidae > Myotis > Myotis lucifugus. The sequence goes on along the minus strand of NW_005875754.1, from coordinate 11,773 downwards.
TCTTTCAAAAAAATCCAGCCAATTCAGACAAAATAGTAAATATTAACAGTATTCTCTTTATTTAAAGGCTTCAAACACAAATTCTGAGCTCTATAAATGGCAATTCTTCATGTTTGAAAGAACTTTCTTCAGAAAAACATCTAGTCAGTTAGCCATAATTGTAACATTATCAGTAATCTTGTCATTTCACAGCTTTACACCTCTAATCTCGGTGTTTGAACAAGGCCTTAACGAAATTATGGCTGTATTTACTTGTATTTCCAGGGTTTTCACACGTTTCTAATCACTTCCATGTACAATCATTGTGTATTTGAAGAGTTTTACCAACATGAGACAGTATTCTTAGAAATATAAACATGAATCTTCAGGATTTAACTGCTTCTTTCAAAAAACTCCAGCCAATTCAACCAAAATAGTAAATATGAACAATATTCTCCTTATTTATAGGTTCATACACAAATTCTGAGCTCTATAAATGGCAATTCTTCATCTTTGAAAGAATTTTCTTCAGAAAAACATCTAGTCATTTAGCTAGAATTGTAACATTTTCAGTAATCTTGTCATTTCACAGCTTTATACCTCTAATCTCGGTGTTTGAGCAAGGCCTTAACGAAAGTATGGCTGTGTTTACTTGTATTTCAAGGGTTTACACACGTTTCTAATCATTTCCATGTACAATCATTGTGTATTTGAAGAGTTTTACCAACATGAGACAGTTTTCTTAGAAATATATACATGAATCTTCAGGATTTAACTGCTTCTTTCAAAAAAATCCAGACAATTCAGCCAAAATAGTAAATATTAACAGTATTGTCTTTATTTAAAGGCTTCAAACACAAATTCTGAGCTCTATAAATGGCAATTCTTCATCTTTGAAAGAACTTTCTTCAGAAAAACATCTAGTCAGTTAGCCATAACTGTAACATTATCAGTAATGTTGTCATTTCACAGCTTTACACCTCTAATCTCGGTGTTTGAACAAGGCCTTAACGAAAGTATGGCTGTATTTACTTGTATTTCCAGGGTTTTCACACATTTCTAATCATTTCCATGTACAATAATTGTGTATTTGAAGAGTTTTACCAACATGAGACAGTTTTCTTAGAAATATATAGAAGACAATTCAGGATTTAAACTGCTTCTTTCAAAAAACTCCAGCCAATTCAACCAAAATAGTAAATATGAACAATATTCTCTTTATTTATAGGTTCATACACGAATTCTGAGCTCTATAAATGGCAATTCTTCATGTTTGAAAGAACTTTCTTCAGAAAAACATCTAGTCATTTAGCTAGAATTGTAACATTTTCAGTAATCTTGTCATTTCACAGCTTTATACCTCTAATCTCGGTGTTTGAGCAAGGCCTTAACGAAAGTATGGCTGTGTTTACCTGTATTTCAAGGGTTTACACACGTTTCTAATCATTTCCATGTACAATCATTGTGTATTTGAAGAGTTTTACCAACATGAGACAGTTTTCTTAGAAATATATACATGAATCTTCAGGATTTAACTGCTTCTTTCAAAAAAATCCAGACAATTCAGCCAAAATAGTAAATATTAACAGTATTGTCTTTATTTAAAGGCTTCAAACACAAATTCTGAGCTCTATAAATGGCAATTCTTCATCTTTGAAAGAACTTTTCTTTCAGAAAAAACATCTAGTCAGTTAGCCATAACTGTAAACATTATCAGTAATGTTGTCATTTCACAGCTTTTACACCTCTAATCTCAGTGTTTGAACAAGGCCTTAACGAAAAGTATGGCTGTATTTACTTGTATTCCAGGGTTTCACACATTCTAATCATTCCATGTACAATCATTGTGTATTTTAAGAGTTTTACCACATGAGACAGTTTCTAGAAATATATACATGAATCTTCAGGATTTAACTGCTTCTTTCAAAATAACTCCAGGGAATTCAACCAAAATAGTAAATATGAACAATATTCTCTTTATTTATAGGTTCATACACAAATTCTGAGCTCTATAAATGGCAATTCTTCATGTTTGAAAGAACTTTCTTCAGAAAAACATCTAGTCATTTAGCTAGAATTGTAACATTTTCAGTAATCTTGTCATTTCACAGCTTTATACCTCTAATCTCGGTGTTTGAGCAAAGCCTTAACGAAAGTATGGCTGTGTTTACTTGTATTTCAAGGGTTTACACACGTTTCTAATCATTTCCATGTACAATCATTGTGTATTTGAAGAGTTTTACCAACATGAGACAGTTTTCTTAAAAAATATAGAAGAGAATTCAGGATTTAAACTGAGTCTTTCAAAAAAATCCAGCCAATTCAGCCAAAATAGTAAATATTAACAGTATTGTCTTTATTTAAAGACTTCAAACACAAATTCTGAGCTCTATAAATGGCAATTCTTCATCTTTGAAAGAACTTTCTTCAGAAAAACATCTAGTCAGTTAGCCATAACTGTAACATAATCAGTAATATTGTCAATTCACAGCTTTACACCTCTAATCTCGGTGTTTGAACAAGGCCTTAACGAAAGTATGGCTGTATTTACTTGTATTTCCAGGGTTTTCACACATTTCTAATCATTTCCATGTACAATCATTGTGTATTTTAAGAGTTTTACCAACATGAGACAGTTTTCTTAGAAATATATAATTGAATCTTCAGGATTTAACTGCTTCTTTCAAAAAACTCCAGGGAATTCAACCAAAATAGTAAATATGAAGAATATTCTCTTTATTTATAGGTTCATACACAAATTCTGAGCTCTATAAATGGCAATTCTTCATGTTTGAAAGAACTTTCTTCAGAAAAACATCTAGTCATTTAGCTAGAATTGTAACATTTTCAGTAATCTTGTCATTTCACAGCTTTATACCTCTAATCTCGGTGTTTGAGCAAGGCCTTAACGAAAGTATGGCTGTGTTTACTTGTATTTCAAGGGTTTACACACGTTTCTAATCATTTCCATGTACAATCATTGTGTATTTGAAGAGTTTTACCAACATGAGACAGTTTTCTTAGAAATATATACATGAATCTTCAGGATTTAACTGCTTCTTTCAAAAAAATCCAGAAAATTCAGCCAAAATAGTAAATATTAACAGTATTGTCTTTATTTAAAGGCTTCAAACACAAATTCTGAGCTCTATAAATGGCAATTCTTCATCTTTGAAAGAACTTTCTTCAGAAAAACATCTAGTCAGTTAGCCATAACTGTAACATAATCAGTAATGTTGTCATTTCACAGCTTTACACCTCTAATCTCGGTGTTTGAACAAGGCCTTAACGAAAGTATGGCTGTATTTACTTGTATTTCCAGGGTTTTCACACATTTCTAATCATTTCCATATACAATCATTGTGTATTTTAAGAGTTTTCCCAACATGAGACAGTTTTCTTAGAAATATATACATGAATCTTCAGGATTTAACTGCTTCTTTCAAAAAACTCCAGGGAATTCAACCAAAATAGTAAATATGAACAATATTCTCTTTATTTATAGGTTCATACACAAATTCTGAGCTCTATAAATGGCAATTCATCATGTTTGAAAGAACTTTCTTCAGAAAAACATCTAGTCATTTAGCTAGAATTGTAACATTTTCAGTAATCTTGTCATTTCACAGCTTTATACCTCTAATCTCGGTGTTTGAGCAAGGCCTTAACGAAAGTATGGCTGTGTTTACTTGTATTTCAAGGGTTTACACACGTTTCTAATCATTTCCATGTACAATCATTGTGTATTTGAAGAGTTTTACCAACATGAGACAGTTTTCTTAGAAATAGATACATGAATCTTAAGGATTTAACTGCTTCTTTCAAAAAAATCCAGACAATTCAGCCAAAATAGTAAATATTAACAGTATTGTCTTATTTAAACGCTTCAAACACAAATTCTGAGCTCTATAAATGGCAATTCTTCCTCTTTGAAAGAACTTTCTTCAGAAAAACATCTAGTCAGTTAGCCATAACTGTAACATTATCAGTAATGTTGTCATTTCACAGCTTTACACCTCTAATCTCGGTGTTTGAACAAGGCCTTAACGAAAAGTATGGCTGTATTTACTTGTATTTCCAGGGTTTTCACACATTTCTAATCATTTCCATGTACAATCATTGTGTATTTTAAGAGTTTTACCAACATGAGACAGTTTTCTTAGAAATATATACATGAATCTTCAGGATTTAACTGCTTCTTTCAAAAAACTCCAGGGAATTCAACCAAAATAGTAAATATGAAGAATATTCTCTTTATTTATAGGTTCATACACAAATTCTGAGCTCTATAAATGGCAATTCTTCATGTTTGAAAGAACTTTCTTCAGAAAAACATCTAGTCATTTAGCTAGAATTGTTACATTTTCAGTAATCTTGTCATTTCACAGCTTTATACCTCTAATCTCGGTGTTTGAGCAAGGCCTTAACGAAAGTATGGCTGTGTTTACTTGTATTTCAAGGGTTTACACACGTTTCTAATCATTTCCATGTACAATCATTGTGTATTTGAAGAGTTTTACCAACATGAGACAGTTTTCTTAGAAATATATACATGAATCTTCAGGATTTAACTGCTTCTTTCAAAAAAATCCAGAAAATTCAGCCAAAATAGTAAATATTAACAGTATTGTCTTTATTTAAAGGCTTCAAACACAAATTCTGAGCTCTATAAATGGCAATTCTTCATCTTTGAAAGAACTTTCTTCAGAAAAACATCTAGTCAGTTAGCCATAACTGTAACATTATCAGTAATGTTGTCATTTCACAGCTTTACACCTCTAATCTCGGTGTTTGAACAAGGCCTTAACGAAAGTATGGCTGTATTTACTTGTATTTCCAGGGTTTTCACACATTTCTAATCATTTCCATGTACAATCATTGTGTATTTTAAGAGTTTTACCAACATGAGACAGTTTTCTTAGAAATATATACATGAATCTTCAGGATTTAACTGCTTCTTTCAAAAAACTCCAGGGAATTCAACCAAAATAGTAAATATGAACAATATTCTCTTTATTTATAGGTTCATACACAAATTCTGAGCTCTATAAATGGCAATTCTTCATGTTTGAAAGAACTTTCTTCAGAAAAACATCTAGTCATTTAGCTAGAATTGTAACATTTTCAGTAATCTTGTCATTTCACAGCTTTATACCTCTAATCTCGGTGTTTGAGCAAGGCCTTAACGAAAGTATGGCTGTGTTTACTTGTATTTCAAGGGTTTACACACGTTTCTCATCATTTCCATGTACAATCATTGTGTATTTGAAGAGTTTTACCAACATGAGACAGTTTTCTTAGAAATATATAGAAGACAATTCAGGATTTAAACTGCTTCTTTCAAAAAACTCCAGCCAATTCAGCCAAAATAGTAAATATTAACAGTATTCTCTTTATTTAAAGGCTTCAAACACAAATTCTGAGCTCTATAAATGGCAATTCTTCATGTTTGAAAGAACTTTCTTCAGAAAAACATCTACTCATTGAGCCTGAATTGTAACGTTTTCAGTAATTTTGTCATTTCACAGCTTTACACCTCTAATCTAGGTATTGAACAAGGCCTTAACGCAAGTATGGCTGTGTTTACTTGTATTTCAAGGGTTTACACACGTTTCTAATCATTTCCATGTACAATCATTGTGTATTTAAAGAGTTTTACCAACATGAGATAGTTTTCTTAGAAATACATAGAAGACAATTCAGGATTTAAACTGCTTCTTTCAAAAAAATCCAGCCAATTCAGCGTAAATAGTAAATATTAACAGTATTCTCTATATTTAAAGGCTTCAAACACAAATTCTGAGCTCTATAAATGGCAATTCTTCATGTTTGAAAGAACTTTCTTCAGAAAAACATCTAGTCAGTTAGCCATAATTGTAACATTATCAGTAATCTTGTCATTTCACAGCTTTATACCTCTAATCTCGCTGTTTGAACAAGGCCTTAACCACAGTATGGCTGTATTTACTTGTATTTCAAGGGTTTTCACACATTTCTAATCATTTCCATGTACAATCATTGTGTATTTTAAGAGTTTTACCAACATGAGACAGTTTTCTTAGAAATATATACATGAAACTTCAGGATTTAACTGCTTCTTTCAAAAAACTCCAGGGAATTCAACCAAAATAGTAAATATGAACAATATTCTCTTTATTTATAGGTTCATACACAAATTCTGAGCTCTATAAATGGCAATTCTTCATGTTTGAAAGAACTTTCTTCAGAAAAACATCTAGTCAGTTAGCTAGAATTGTAACATTTTCAGTAATCTTGTCATTTCACAGCTTTATACCTCTAATCTCGGTGTTTGAACAAGGCGTGAACGAAAGTATGGCTGTATTTACTTGTATTTCAAGGGTTTACACACGTTTCTAATCATTTCCATGTACAATCATTGTGTATTTTAAGAGTTTTACCAACATGAGACAGTTTTCTTAGAAATATATAGAAGACAATTCAGGATTTAAACTGCTTCTTTCAAAAAAATCCAGCCAATTCAGCGTAAATAGTAAATATTAACAGTATTCTCTATATTTAAAGGCTTCAAACACAAATTCTGAGCTCTATAAATGGCAATTCTTCATGTTTGAAAGAACTTTCTTCAGAAAAACATCTAGTCAGTTAGCCATAATTGTAACATTATCAGTAATCTTGTCATTTCACAGCTTTATACCTCTCATCTCGCTGTTTGAACAAGGCCTTAACGAAAGTATGGCTGTATTTACTTGTATTTCCAGGGTTTTCACACATTTCTAAACATTTCCATGTATAATCATTGTGTATTTTAAGAGTTTTACCAACATGAGACAGTTTTCTTAGAAATATATACATGAAACTTCAGGATTTAACTGCTTCTTTCAAAAAACTCCAGGGAA
>NW_005875754.1:0-3547 GCF_000147115.1 Myotis lucifugus | reverse complement strand
TTGTATTTCAAGGGTTTACACGTGTTTCTAATCATTTCCATGTACAAGCGTTGTGTATTTTAAGAGTTTTACCAACATGAGACAGTTTTCTTAGAAATATATACATGAATCTTCAGGATTTCACTGCTTCTTTCTAAAAACTCCAGCCAATTAAACCAAAATAGTAAATATGAACAATATTCTCTTTATTTATAGGTTCATACACGAATTCTGAGCTCTATAAATGGCAATTCTTCATGTTTGAAAGAACTTTCTTCAGAAAAACATCTAGTCATTTAGCTAGAATTGAAACATTTTCAGTAATCTTGTCATTTCACAGCTTTATACCTCTAATCTCGGTGTTTGAGCAAGGCCTTAACGAAAGTATGGCTGTGTTTACCTGTATTTCAAGGGTTTACACACGTTTCTAATCATTTCCATGTACAATCATTGTGTATTTGAAGAGTTTTACCAACATGAGACAGTTTTCTTAGAAATATATAGAAGACAATTCAGGATTTAAACTGAATCTTTCAAAAAAATCCAGCCAATTCAGCCAAAATAGTAAATATTAACAGTATTGTCTTTATTTAAAGGCTTCAAACACAAATTCTGAGCTCTATAAATGGCAATTCTTCATCTTTGAAAGAACTTTCTTCAGAAAAACATCTAGACAGTTAGCCATAACTGTAACATTATCAGTAATGTTGTCATTTCACAGCTTTACACCTCTAATCTCGGTGTTTGAACAAGGCCTTAACGAAAGTATGGCTGTATTTACTTGTATTTCAAGGGTTTTCACACGTTTCTAATCACTTCCCTGTATAATCATTGTGTATTTGAAGAGTTTTACCAACATGAGACAGTTTTCTTAGAAATATATACATGAATCTTCAGGATTTAACTGCTTCTTTCAAAAAACTCCAGCCAATTCAGCCAAAATAGTAAATATGAACAGTATTGTCTTTATTTAAAGGCTTCAAACAAAAATTCTGAGCTCTATAAATGGCAATTCTTCATCTTTGAAAGAATTTTCTTCAGAAAAACATCTAGTCATTTACCTAGAATTGAAACATTTTCAGTAATCTTGTCATTTCACAGCTTTATACCTCTAATCTCGGTGTTTGAGCGAGGCCTAACGAAAGTATGGCTGTGTTTATTTGTATTTCAAGGGTTTACACACGTTTCTAATCATTTCCATGTACAATCATTGTGTAGTTTAAGAGTTTTACCAACATGAGACAGTTTTCTTAGAAATATATACATGAATCTTCAGGATTTAACTGCTTCTTTCAAAAAACTCCAGGGAATTCAACCAAAATAGTAAATATGAACAATATTCTCTTTATTTATAGCTTCATACACAAATTCTGAGCTCTATAAAATGGCAATTCTTCATGTTTGAAAGAACTTTCTTCAGAAAAACATCTAGTCATTTAGCTAGAATTGTAACATTTTCAGTAATCTTGTCATTTCACAGCTTTATACCTCTAATCTCGGTGTTTGAGCAAGGCCTTAACGAAAGTATGGCTGTGTTTACTTGTATTTCAAGGGTTTACACACGTTTCTAATCATTTCCATGTACAATCATTGTGTATTTGAAGAGTTTTACCAACATGAGACAGTTTTCTTAGAAATATATAGAAGACAATTCAGGATTTAAACTGCTTCTTTCAAAAAACTCCAGCCAATTCAGCCAAAATAGTAAATATTAACAGTATTCTCTTTATTTAAAGGCTTCAAACACAGATTCTGAGCTCTATAAGTGCAATTCTTCATGTTTGAAAGAACTTTCTTCAGAAAAACATCTAGTCAGTTAGCCATAATTGTAACATTATCAGTAATCTTGTCATTTCACAGCTTTACACCTCTAATCTCGGTGTTTGAACAAGGCCTTAACAAAATTATGGCTGTATTTACTTGTATTTCAAGGGTTTTCACACGTTTCTAATCACTTCCCTCTATAATCATTGTGTATTTGAAGAGTTTTACCAACATGAGACAGTTTTCTTAGAAATATATACATGAATCTTCAGGATTTAACTGCTTCTTTCAAAAAACTCCAGCCAATTCAGCCAAAATAGTAAATATGAACAGTATTGTCTTTATTTAAAGGCTTCAAACAAAAATTCTGAGCTCTATAAATGGCAATTCTTCATCTTTGAAAGAATTTTCTTCAGAAAAACATCTAGTCATTTACCTAGAATTGAAACATTTTCAGTAATCTTGTCATTTCACAGCTTTATACCTCTAATCTCGGTGTTTGAGCGAGGCCTAACGAAAGTATGGCTGTGTTTATTTGTATTTCAAGGGTTTACACACGTTTCTAATCATTTCCATGTACAATCATTGTGTAGTTTAAGAGTTTTACCAACATGAGACAGTTTTCTTAGAAATATATACATGAATCTTCAGGATTTAACTGCTTCTTTCAAAAAACTCCAGGGAATTCAACCAAAATAGTAAATATGAACAATATTCTCTTTATTTATAGGTTCATACACAAATTCTGAGTTCTATAAATGGCAATTCTTCATCTTTGAAAGAACTTTCTTCAGAAAAACATCTAGTCAGTTAGCCATAACTGTAACATTATCAGTAATGTTGTCATTTCACAGCTTTACACCTCTAATCTCGGTGTTTGAACAAGGCCTTAACGAAAGTATGGCTGTATTTACTTGTATTTCCAGGGTTTTCACACATTTCTAATCATTTCCATGTACAATCATTGTGTATTTTAAGAGTTTTACCAACATGAGACAGTTTTCTTAGAAATATATACATGAATTTTCAGGATTTAACTGCTTCTTTCAAAAAACTCCAGGGAATTCAACCAAAATAGTAAATATGAACAATATTCTCTTTATTTATAGGTTCATACACAAATTCTGAGCTCTATAAATGGCAATTCTTCATGTTTGAAAGAACTTTCTTCAGAAAAACAACTAGCCATTTAGCTAGAATTGTAACATTTTCAGTAATCTTGTCATTTCACAGCTTTATACGTCTAATATCGGTATTTGAGCAAGGCCTTAACGAAAGTATGGCTGTGTTTACTTGTATTTCAAGGGTTTACACACGTTTCTAATCATTTCCATGTACAATCATTGTGTATTTTAAGAGTTTTCCCAACATGAGACAGTTTTCTTAGAAATATATACATGAATCTTCAGGATTTAATTGCTTCTTTCAAAAAAATCCAGACAATTCAGCCAAAATAGTAAATATTAACAGTATTGACTTTATTTAAAGGCTTCAAACACAAATTCTGAGCTCTATAAATGGCAATTCTTCATCTTTGAAAGAACATTCTTCAGAAAAACATCTAGTCAGTTAGCCATAACTGTAACATTATCAGTAATGTTGTCATTTCACAGCTTTACACCTCTAATCTCGGTGTTTGAACAAGGCCTTAACGAAAGTATGGCTGTATTTACTTGTATTTCCAGGGTTTTCACACATTTCTAATCATTTCCATGTACAATCATTGTGTATTTTAAGAGTTTTACCAACATGAGACAGTTTTCTTAGAAATATATACATGAATCTTCAGGATTTAACTGCTTCT
>NW_005875753.1:0-11344 GCF_000147115.1 Myotis lucifugus | reverse complement strand
TTCAGGTCGCTGCCACAGTGCGGTTCATGTGATGCACTGCATCTAACTTTCGGGGACTTATGAAGTGAGAGTATGAAGGAGAGGAGATTTTCTGGTCTAGGCTACAGGTGTCTCCATGAGGCCATTCACTGAGCTACCCATCCTTCTGTCAGATTCTTAATTCAGTTCAATTTCTCTTCCCCTGGCCTTCAGCCGCCCTCAGTTGCCTTTTATGGCTCTCTTGGTCTCATGGGAACATTTTTGCACTATGTGGGGGCACAGGGAATGCTGTAGAGCTCCACTGTGCCTCTCTAGACCCACCATTCATCCACCCCGACTCTACTGAGTGGTGTCCCAGGCATGTGGGGTTTGGATAACTTGCTAGTATCCTCGGCCAGACAGGGAAAGCCCAGGTCCTCTCCATCCTAGAACTTCCAACCCTCTCTGGGGGTTTAGTTGTCTTCCTTCTCTCCAGGTTAATTCCTGGGGTTGGACCTTTTCTCAGGGTTTGGAAAACGTCTTCTTGCTCTTCCCTGATTTATCCCATTGATGCTATCTCTATGAAATTAGGGTTATTTTTTTAAAGACGATTGAGTGGATTCTTGAATGTAACCAAAATTAAAATGAGAAAATATCTGCCTGGCTGGCGTGGCTCAGTTGTTGAGCATCGACCTATGAACCAAAAGGTCACGTTTGGATTCCCAGTCAGGGCACCTGCCCAGGTTGTGGGCTCGACCCCCCAGTGTGGGGCATCCAGGAGGCAGCCGATTGATTATCCTCTCTCATCATTGATGTTTCTATCTCTCTCTTCCTCTCCCTTCCTCTCTGAAATCAATAAAAATATATTTAAAAAATAAAATGAAATGAGAAAGTGCCCCGTTAGAATTTAAACTGTGATTCCTGGCATTGAATCACCGTCATTGACCATCAACGACATCAGGCAGCAGGTACAGCGGTTCAAGGTGAGATATTCTGACTCTTCTAAAATCTTCTCAGGCAAACTCTTCTCAGGTGACAGGACAGGCTGGCCTTGGCTAAATGCTCCCCATCAGGAGCAGTTTAGTCATTAACTCACTAACCTATAAACACACTCAAAGCTCATCCATCTGGGAGAATTGCAAGCCTGCTGTGATACCCGGCCAAAGGTCGCAGGCAGAGTCAACAGCAAAAGGGCCCGAAATTCAACAAATGTAAAAAGAAAAGAGCTCCAGACATTGTCCCATGGTGGCAAAATAACGTGAAGAGCTGAAGTTGTTAGCCAAGTCTTGCTTTCAAAATTATTCTAATTTTTTATCCAAGATTTTATTTTTTCCCAGTTGTAAAAGGGGTATGTGTCCTTTGAAGAAAACTTTTAAAAACACACAGAAAGAAAACAGAAAAGTATGTAGAATGACACAAAAATCACTCATATTCTGTCCATTTAGAAAAAATCACTATAAATATTTTTATGTAATTTGTTCTAGTCTTTTCCCCCTTCAGGTATAACACACACACACACATATGTGATATATATTCACACACACACATAGTATCATGCTATCTCTATTGATGGATAACCTTTCTATCTAAAAATATAATGAATATTATTAATGTTATTACTTTTGTTCATGTTCAGCATTCTTTTTATGACTATAAAACATCATCTCCCAGTTGTATCTTTTTTTTTTTTTTTTTTTAGTTTAGCCCTTCCAGTATTGGGGGACATTTAAGTGGTTTCTGATCTTTGCTACCATAAATGATGCTTTGGTAATCAGTCTTCTACACATTTTTTTTCATCTAAGTCCTGTTTTATAAGAAAAACAGGCTTTGGAGCCTTAAGAGTGTCCTGTTTAAAGGAGACCCCATTTGATGGTGCCTCTATGGCTGTGTCTGGGATTGTTTCAAGTGGTCCCCCTTTACAACTGAGTTTGTACATTTGGGGGCTGTGTGTGTATGAGAATAGATGGTGAGTATGAGTGATGGGGCTTTCTCCTGTGACGATGTCTGATTGTTTAAGGAAACCACGGAAACAATGGCAATAACGGAGCCACTGGCCATGAAGGGGCCAAAGGTGAGAAAGGTGACAAAGGAGACCTGGGGCCACGAGGGGAGCGAGGGCAGCACGGCCCCAAAGGAGAAAAGGGCTACCCGGGGGTTCCACCGGAACTGCAGGTACGTGCCCGGTGCACCTCCAGGTGACTTCTGCATTGTCTTGGGCTTCCTGGTCCTGGGCAGAAGGCTCAGGCACCAGCGTGGAGGAAATCCAAGTCTCAGTTCGCTCATCTCTAGCGTAGGAGATTTGTGCTGTTCAGAGCGCTTTGCAGCCATTCTTAGGGAGCAGGAAATGTTCGAAGGGTGAAACCCAACTCCCTGAATAGACCAAATTCAAGGCAACCCTGAATGTCAGCTCATCTCCCACTTTCCAAATTTGAAGCTATCCTATATAATAAAAGGCTAATATGCAAATTGACCACACGGCAGAATGACTGGCCACTATGATGCACACTGACCACCAGGGGGCAGACGCTCAACGCAGGAGCTGCCCCCTGGTGGTCAGTGCACTCCCACAGGGGGAGCGCCACTCAGCCAGAAGCCGGGCTCATGGCTGGTGAGTGCAGCGGTGGTGGCAGGAACCTCTCCCGCCTCCGTGGCAGCACTAAGGAATGTCCAACTGACGGCGGGGAGCAGGCCTAAGCCATCAGTCAGACATCCCCCAAGGGCTCCTGGACTGCGAGAGGGTGCAGGCCAGGGTGAGGGACCCCACCCCCAAGTGCACGAATTTTGTGCACTGGGCCTCTAGTGCTAAATAAAAAGGGTTTTGACAACTCAAGTATATAAACTGTCTGAAAGATCAATGGGGGAAAACTTTGCCTTTTATTTGGGCATAGATAGTGGTTGTTTGACTGTGGATAAATTCCATCATTTTTCTGGGCCTTGTAAACTAAGAGGTCCTGTGTGTTACTCTGACTGCTTTTGTGGTTTTGTAACGTTTTAATGAATGTTGCTGAATAATTTTAGCAACCTGGGAGCCACGTGCCAGTATACATTTACCAATAAAAGGAGTCAGATGCCACTTGGCAAGATTAAAGTTAACTAATAAGATGGATGTTCTCAAAGCCAACTCTAACCCCAAAGCTGTGAGTGTTTATACCCTGGCTAAGGGCTTCTCAAATCTTTAATATACTGAGGTGCGCTTAATAGGTATAAGTAGAAGATTTCATCCAAATTTTCTCAATATGATTTGATAATAGAATTTTAACATTTCAAACAGCATTTTGAAGTCTAACGTTCCTTGAAATGCATGATCAGACTGTTGATATTTACCATCATTTTAGTGGCTACATAGCATGAAAATGTTAGAAATGACCATGATTTATTGAATTCATTTGCCACAGATTAATGTTCGAGTGATTTCCCATCTTGCTGTTACAGATACTGCTGAACTAAACTGACATGTATAAAAACCTACTTCTTTAAAATAAACTGTCTGTTAAGTAACCACCAACCCTCTCCTTAGATCGCCTTCATGGCTTCCCTGGCCACTCACTTCAGCAACCAGAACAGTGGCATCATCTTCAGCAGCGTTGAGACCAACATTGGAAACTTCTTTGATGTCATGACTGGAAGATTTGGGGCCCCAGTCTCAGGTGAGATGTAAAAGTAAATGAATGACTGAGTTAATCCCTCCACCAATCAAAAAAGAAGGAAGGGAGGGAGGGAGGAAGGGAGGCAGGGAGGCTGGGAAGGAGGGAGGGTTACATTTTAGATTAGTGCCTCTCAATCCGAGGTTATTGGTTTAGATTGATCATGTAATTGATTATATTCAATGTTCACTATTAGTTATTTCACCAGAGTTTCCAAGGCATCTCTTTACCAGCTAAACTTTAGCCTCTAATTATTTTCTTAAGGCTTATGGCATCAGTAGTCCTGGGACTTCACATGTTCTGTACTCCGTGGTAACTTGAGCTGCATCTAAAAACCTTGGCTTACAGCTCTTTTCCCCCTGTCTCCTGGCCTTTGGCCCAAAGAACTCTGTAATAAGTCTGAATTTTTTCTCTCTCTTATAAGTAACTTAATCATTTTGTTTGACTTACCAAAGAATTCTTGCTTTAACTTCAAAGTCCAATGATTTTTCTAGAATAAGTGTTGGTCATTCTGAGTTAACTTCTCCTCTCTTTATTGTGCCCTTTTGATATGTGGGTTTAAACCTTCTTTTTGTCCAGAAAAGTTTCTTTGAATTACTTTTTAAAACATAAATACTGGTTTTTCTTCTCACTGTTGTAGTAAGGCAGGGTGGCAGTGGGAGCAGTCAGACTTGTGTTAAGAAACCTGGTAATAAGAGGTAGATGGTCTAGACCAGCCGTGGGCAAACTACGGCCCGCGGGCCGGATCCGCCCGTTTGAAATGAATAAAACTAAAAAAAAAAAAAAGACCGTACCCTTTTATGTAATGATGTTTACTTTGAATTTATATTAGTTCACACAAACACTCCATCCATGCTTTTGTTCCGGCCCTCCGGTCCAGTTTAAGAACCCATTGTGGCCCTCGAGTCAAAAAGCTTGCCCACCCCTGGTCTAGAGAATATTTTAAAACTATAATGAAGCCAATAAAAAGTCGGTTAGAGTTTATTATCATCACAGGCCAGCCATTTTAAACAATGTCAGTGATAAAATACTCCTTTGTAGGAGGATTTTACAAGCATTCCCCTCCCTGACCCCTCACAGTGCACCTTAGCACACCACTGGTTGGCTTCTTTAAAGGACTCCAATTATGCCTTGCTTGCTTTGTTTTTAACTTTTCTTTGTCTTCTGTGTCTGTTATTTTCTGTAATCTTTCAGAGCTCTTCATTTCCATTTCATGTTGTTTGCTTCTTATCTTTCTATTCTGCATGTTCTTAATTGTATCTTCTTTTTACTTCCAATTTCTTCTGTCTTGTTTCTATGATTTTTTTAAAAATGTCTTCATGTTAATCATGATGTTGAGATTTTTAGTTGCCCCTTTTGTCTGGCCATTTCTACCATGAATTCCTGCATTGCTTCATAATCCTTTCATATTTACTTCATTGCTATATTTTACACTCATGATGGAATACTTGGTTGCATTTTTCATCGACTGCATAACAACATCTCCCCTTGGTGAGTATTCTTCACCTGTTGGTAATTGTTGCTGCCCTTTTCTAGTTTTTAAAGTGAACTGATGGTTGAATGATTTGGGTTTTCCTAGACCCACTCGCTACGTGCAAGTCATTTCTGGGTGAGGATGGGCCCGGCAGCCTTCTGGGCTTGGTGACTCAGTGGCTCCCTGCCCTGCTGTCAGGGGACCCACTGCTTTTCTTGTTTCAGTCCCTCTGTGTCTCCCCTGTGTGGTCACACTTCCTCTGCCTCCCCAGTCTGCTCTGGGTCCAGCGAGACTTGGGGACCCAGCCTGGGACTTGCCACTTCTCTTGTGTGTGGACATCTTACGTTTGCTGGCAGGTTCTAGGATCCGCCACTGCAGGGCTGCTTTCCACACCTTCTGTACCTTATTTAGCAACCTTCCCCCCAAAACAGAACTTTTGCTTCATCTCAGCTCTGCTCAAGGAGGAGCTTCTTGTCAGCCTCTGTCCTTCAGAGCGGCCTTTCTCCACCAGGGAGTGTGTTTTTCTTGGCACTGATTGAGATCTGCTGCTATATGGCCTCCTCAAACCCCCTGGCCCCACCCCCTTGACACCTCCATGGGACTTTTAAAGTTTATTGTTTTGTTGTTTTTATTTATTTGTTTTTGTCTCTTGGCTTTGCGGGAAATGGATACTTCTGGGTGTTTCTTTTCAATCCCTTTTGTTTCTCTATGTGGTATCCAGAAGGAAAAGACGAAAATTCTGATGGATGCAGTGACCGTGTTAGACTTGTTGCAAATGCTTTTAATGTGAGCCTCGATTTATTTTTCTACCCAGCTAAAGTCAGACGTGAATGTCATAGGAAGTGATAGAAGCAATCTTTCATCACGCTTCCATCGGCTTTAAAACGTCTTTTGTGATGTTTCTGCTCTGAAGGTTCAGTTTATAATTTTCCTAGAACTATTTTGTTAAGCACTATCCGTGCCACAGTTTATATAAATACCCAGATAAGCCCAGTCAATGGTTGCATTGTTTTCAATGGCTTTGTAATGGAAGCTCAAGGGTTTAGTAGTTCTTTAGAACTCTAGTTATCAGATATGATTCTGATAATAGCAGCTGTCATTTGACTCCCACATTACTGTTTAAGCCTCATTCAATAGATTGCAAAGTGACTGTTTTATGATTTTTGTCTTTGGGAGTGATGAGACAAAGAAGGTTGATTTCTACAGTTACAGTAACATCTGAAAACCAGAGTACAAGTGCGTTCTCAGAGGAAACACCATGTGTGGATATAATATATATATTCATTTTTGTATTTTCAACTCTGGGGATTTTATTATTCACCATCCGGTTCCTCAGTCTGCTCTCTCTGAAATGCTTCTGCCATTTATTTATTACAGTAGTCATCATTTTTTTTCATGAAAACAAAGATCTTTTCCTGTCCTTTGATTCCAGCTTTATCTTCTTAAGGCATTGAAAATTGGTGTGTGTGTGTAATAAGTTTTGTAAAATGTAAAAAACTGAACACATATACACTACTTTCTTTGAGTTCTCTGCTTTTCACCTGTGGACCACCTGGGAGTAAGGATGGACATGGCTGATGAGTATGCTACTTCCTTTAATCCCAGCGCATTGAGTATGCGAGCCTGCACTAAGTGAAGCATAATCAGACATCTTCATTTGGTTCCACTTGACTCAGAAGCAGGTGCATCAGCATGGACCCTTCCAGCTTCCAGCTTCTAGCTTACTTGATTGCACCTTTGGAAAAGAGGCTAAATGATGCAGGGTAGATGTCTCTGGGGTTTTCTCTTCCAGAGCCTGTTGTGGGCTGAATGCTGCATCCCTTCAAAATCCCTCCATTGAACATCCAATGCCCAAAGGGATCACTTTCAGAGGTAGGGCCTTTGGGGTGTGATTAGATCCTGAGGGTGGAGCCCTCATGAACGGGATTAGTGCCTTCCTGAAAGAGGCCCCTCTGCCGAAAGACGATACAAGCAGAAGTCCATGACTTGGAAGAGGGCTCTCATCCGACCAGGCGGGCACTGTGGTTGCAGACTTCCCACCTCTGGAACTATGGGGAATAGATGTCTATGGTTTATAAGCTACTCAGTCTGTGGTATTTTGTCACAGCAGTTCGAATAAACTAACATGCGGCCATGAGTTTAAAAATGTAGCATGGACATCAGAGAGAGCGCGGTGCTTGACCTTCAGTCATCTTTCCAGAATGCACTCTGGGGTTGAGGTTTTCCTTTTCTCCCCTCTCCCTATGATTGGATTCTTCTTAATCACCCAGTAAAGGTACTGTGTGTCTACACTGGCATTTCGGATGTATCAGGTTAAATTAAGGTGCGTTCGATGAGGAGCCTGAAATCTTACAAAGACATTCATATCTTTTAAAATATGTTTGCCTTTTCCAGATGAGAAGGATTCATATTGATAGGAGCACGGTTATGCTGCTGAGTCCATGTTGCCTCTTTCTGTTTATTGTGCATAATTTCACCTACTGACAATGTCTATTGCGAGAAGTTGTTGGGACTATTTCTTTCGTGCTAATCCACATTGATCTGTGTTACAGCATTTCTTATCTTTGGCTAAATCTGTGGCGAGTGTGCTCATTCGCTGTGCTGTTTATTACACGGGTTTGTTTTCCTGGGCCACGGAGGCCACGTGTCTGTTGTTCAGGGCTCTGTGCCTTGGCCATGTGAGTCCTGAGGAGGGTGTTGAAGATGGTTAACCTGTGCCTGGGAACTTTGTACTCTGTACTCTGTAACCTTGCCTTAAGCACTTGGTCAGGGGTAAGAGGAGGCAGTGACATACAGCCAAAATGAGGTCGACTCTTTCCTTGAACACACACTATACACATTGGGAAAGTCTGAAAAAAAATTAAAGCAGTTTGAAGGTGAGAGCAGATAAAGAAGCCCGCATGCAAATAAGGGCCCAGAGGAACCTACAGACCACATAGAATATCCACAAAAGAAGTGGGAAGTCATGGGGCATATCTCCCTGCTGTCTCGTGGTCATCCATGTACCATACATTAACATAAATGTGATTGAACACCTGCCTTTTTCAGGTGTGTATTTCTTCACCTTCAGCATGATGAAGCACGAGGACGTTGAGGAGGTGTATGTGTACCTCATGCACAACGGCAACACGGTCTTCAGCATGTACAGGTGGGTGGCCTTCTCGATCGGAGGTAATGTCCACGCCATCACTGTTTGCTCAAAGGATGGCCAAGGCCAGGGACTAGATAGGAATCAATAGACGCCGATGTGGATGCTGCCATCACTGAGCGCTCCCACACACCAGTGTACGGCCAGATTATAACTACTAATTGGAATAAACAAACCTGATGAACTTGGGCATAAACAGGTTAAGAGGCCATGAATTAATTACTAGCAACGCTCCCCATAACCAGTCATTGGTATTCTTTTTTTAACGCATCATCTCTTTCCTTCCCTCTCATTCTTTCCTTCTGCTTTCCCACTCTCCCACCCCTTTTGCTTAGAGTTTAGCCCCATGGATGGCCTTGTCTACCATCCCTGTGGGCTGATGGATTGAGAGCTTGGAGTAGGTTCTTCTCTCCTGGCCGTGCTATTGCTCTGATATTTATCTTAGCAATCTGGCACTAGGGCTCCTTGAGGAGGAAATTATTTTTAGAAGAAATATTTCAACTTGCTGTGGTGTAAGCATAGGATGTGGGAAAGAGGCAAAGAGCTAACATCTTCCCCACAATTAAATTGTTGGTTAGTTATCTACGGAAAACTTTGGGGCTGTTATCATTTCTCTCTTATTTTTTTAAAAATATTTTTATTGATTTCAGAGAGGAAGGGAGAGGGAGAGAGAGCTAGAAACATCAACGATGAGAGAGAATCATTGATCGGCTGCCTCCTGCACGCTCCACACTGGGGATCGAGCCCACAACCTGGGCATGTGCCCTGACTGGGAATCGAACTGTAACCTCCTGGTTCATAGGTTGATGCTCAGCCCCTGAGCCACGCCGGCCGTGCTTCCCTGTTATTTTTGATGACTTGTGAGGATTGCACATTTTCTTCTGGAGCCTGGCCACCAGTGGGCGGAGATATCTGAAATGCCAAAAGAGAAAAAGATGAGTCATTTAGGTGAAGGTACTGTAACAAAGAGATACAGCATATAGTGGCTCGAACACCTTAGGACTCTATTCTTCTTGACCAGGACCAGAAAGGGAGAAGGACAGGGTGTGTGGAGGTTGGGAGGAGGGTGTGGGCTCTGCCTGGTTTTTGAAAACATAGTCTGGTGAAAGCAGTTCTGCCTTCCATAAAACTGACTTCCAAATTCTCGCGGGTCATTGTCTTTGTCACAGTCAGAAGGAGGAAGGCGCAGCAAGCTTGTGGAAATGTTTAGGCATCAGGCATTCTATTCAGAGACCTGTGCCACATGGTTCCCCGCCTAACTTTACCCAACCAGAGACAGCAAGGATGTCAGCAGCTCCTATGCAGGAGGGGTCTTGAAGTCTGGTGAACAGCCAGCCTTCTCTGCCTCTCTGGCTATGAAAGATCTGTTGAACCCTTCTTCCCACGTTTAGAATACAAGTCTCCCCCACTCTGCCCCCATGGGAAGTGCCCTAAACTGCAGTTAATATATCCAGCTAAGAGCCCACAATCTCAGAGGATGAAGAGTCCTTTTGTTCAAGTTAGTCTCTGGGCTGTTTGTCCCTTTGGCCCCTGATGCTGTCCTCTGGGAGGGTCTTCCTTGTTTGTGTGTCTCCAGGGCCATATCTAAAAGGTGAGTAGGTTCTCCGTGGGGGTCTTTCACAGCCTGTTTTCTGCTCATGCCAATTTGAAGGCTAAGAGGACTTAGTTGAAAATCCCAAAGTCCTTTAGGCCAGTGTGTGTGTGTGTGTGTGTGTGTGTGTGTGTGTGAGTGTGTGTGTGTGTGTGTGTGTGTGTGTGTTCGGTAATACCATTTTCTCAGAAATGTAGGCTTCTGATCTATTTGCTACCAGTCAGTTATCTGTGTTAATAAACCACATCCAATGTTATTTTCTTGACAGTTTTTCAGCCTGTTATTTCCTTGATTTCTTGTTCTCATACCCTTATCTCTCAACTTAATGGTGGCTACCAGAAGACCTTCAAAAACAATCCATTTAGGTAGAACAGCTAATTTTTTAAGACTTTTTCTATTAAGGTATAATTGGCATACAAATTATATTCATTGCAGATGCACAACATAATGATTCGACTTATGGTATTTCAACTTACGATGGGTTTATTTGGACATAATCTCATCGTGAATCAAGGAGCATCTGTATTTTAGTTTGGCAGCCCTCCCTCTAATACCAAATTCTAAATTAGCCAGGGTGGACTAAACTACTGCAACACTGGCCCAATGTAAAGGCTTGGCCACCGCGGAAACCCCTTTTTTCCTCATGGGACAGCCCAGAATGGTTGCTCCGGTTGTGGCAGACGATAGAGAGCTTTCCTCTACACAGTCTTCCAGCACTCAGGCCTCAACACACAACTTCCAAGGTCATTCTGGTCATTGTCCTTAGCATCCCACACAATCACAATGAGGAAGGATCAAGCTGGGGTGTTCCTGAGAGTTGCACTGGCCAATTCTAGCGGCGGCACCTGCCATTTCTGTTCACATGTCCTTGAAAGAACTTAATCCCAGGACTATCCCTAAATGCACGAGAGCTGAGAGAGAAGGGGAGGGCAGATTTTGGTGAAGAGCAGGCTGCCCACTGCAAAGCCTAAGTAGATGGTGCCTTTTTTTTCTTTCCAGCTACGAGACCAAGGGGAAATCGGACACGTCCAGCAACCACGCAGTGCTGAAGCTGGCCAAAGGAGATGAGGTTTGGCTGAGGATGGGCAACGGCGCTCTGCACGGGGACCACCAACGCTTCTCCACCTTCGCAGGCTTCCTGCTCTTTGAAACTAAGTGAATAGAGGACTAGACCAGCTCCACTTTGGGGAAAACTTGTAGCTGAGCTGGTATTGTTATGATGTGAGGAACATTAGAGTTAAGGGTTCTACATGTTGTATTTTTTTTTAAAAAAAGTTATTGGTTACATTGTTAATCATGCTACAGATACAGCAATAATGTGGGGTGACTCAGGGGTTCAGAAGAATCAAACACAAAACAGTTTTCCCAAGTGACCTTGTGTAAAACACTCACCACCTTTATCACTCCTCCCCAGGCACCTAAAAGAGAGTTCCCCTCTTGGTACAGGTTGGAAACACTGGTTCCCATCAGAGAGGTCATTTGCAAAGAGTTTTGGCAGCTCTGTTTTTAATTTAATAGCAGCTCTCAGG
>NW_005875752.1:5940-15639 GCF_000147115.1 Myotis lucifugus | reverse complement strand
ACAATTTGGGTGGCCCCGCAGATACCTTGGGAGACTAGACCAGCTTTGGCCGTCTGTCTGTGCAAAGAATATGAATCAATGATTCCCCACTTGGGAAAACCACAATCAGGAAAGGCCCGGTGGATGATCTCCCTCTGATGTGCCAAGACCATAAAAAAGCAGGGCAGGGGGGGTGGGGGTTGCACACACCTAGGAAATAATAGGGCGGGAGTTCTAACCATCATTCTCATTATTTGTGAGGACCTGGTGCAATCATTTATGGGCCAGCTGGGGCCAGAACGGACGCTGCCTGGGACAGTTTGGGCCTCACTTTCTTCATCTATATAATGGGTAGGCTGGGCCCTCCATCATGGCTCAGGCCCTTTTCCAGAATTCCTAGAAGTGACATCCAGGCCTTTTCAGCCAGGTTGACATCTCCAAAGTAATGGAACTCCCAAGATGTTCACAGCGTCAGTCATACTCAGAAGAGGCACCAAAATAAATGCAATTGATGAGCTTTCCTACTCCTCATGACACCCCAGGTCAGCCTGACTCCATGGCAGCGACTGGCCTGTAGAGTCAGAAACACATGGACTTGAAGCTCTGCTCCTTACTAACCACGTGACCTGGGGCAAGGTGTCTGATTTGCCTCATTTACCTGAGTTGAAAAACATGGTTACAGTTTTTGACCCCTAAATAATGTGGTGAAATAGTGGAATAATAGACAGGGGAATATTGAGTTCTGTTAGTTTCCGGCCTTCTGCTTGGCATGGCATTCTTTTTCCCAAGCAGGCTGTACAAATAAGTCAGCCACGTGTGGGGGTGGCAGGGACCGCTGGTCCAGCTGTGCCCCAGGACTGGCGTTTCTCCAGCACCTTCCCCTGGGGGTGCTGTCAGATGAGGCTGATGAGATGTTCCAGGTTTGCTTGGTGCCCCCGAAGCAGCCCAGGGTGCTGGGCACTGTGAACTGGGGCCATCACAGGGCAGCTGAGGAA
The DNA here is from genome assembly GCF_000147115.1 of Myotis lucifugus. Taxonomy (NCBI): domain Eukaryota; kingdom Metazoa; phylum Chordata; class Mammalia; order Chiroptera; family Vespertilionidae; genus Myotis; species Myotis lucifugus. The sequence goes on along the minus strand of NW_005875752.1, from coordinate 14,665 downwards.
CTGGAACCAGGAGACGGGGGTTGGCACACACCAAGAGGTAGGAATCAAGAGGAAGATAGTTAGATGACCCCCCGCCCAAATAAATACTGTCAGCTTTGACTAATTTCTGCCAAGACTCAGGCCTGGTTCTCACATTGGGGGAGGGGGATGCAGATGGGGCTACAGATCTTATCCAGAAGGGACAGTGACCTTGGCAGTAATGATATCCAGTCTGAGAACCACCTGCCTTCACTCTTTCATTCACCATCACTTAACTAGGCTGCTCCCATAGAAGAGGAGGAGGCTGTAAAGAAAATGTCAGAGTTCCGCCTTTGAGGAGCTGACATTCTAGCAAGAGAAGACAAAGACTTAACATGTGCACAGCATTGCCCTGGCCTGTGTGGCTCAGTTGATTGGATCATCATCCCATACACCAGAAGGTCTTGGGGCACATACAGGAGGCAATCAATCGATGAATCTCTCTAACATCTCTCTCTCTCTCTCTCTCTCTCTCTCTCTCTCTCTCTCTCTCTCTCTCCCCCTTCCTCCATCTCTAAAATCAATTTTAAAAATGCACAGTCTCAGGGAGTGATACAAACTATAAAAGCAAAGCAGACATGAGTGACAGGGAGTGCCTGGGCACAGAGGTCAAGGGTGAAGGGGGCTGTCCCTCTGCCTTTAGAGCTGTTTGAAGACTATTATCCAACGGATGAGGAGGGTCACCTGGGAGCCCTGACCTCCTCATAGTAGCTGATGTAAAGAACAAAGCAATCAAGAACCCCCCTGGCTCTGTCCTGACCACCCCAGGCAGAGAGTGGCAAGAGCTGTGAGCGCTGGAGGAAGGCTGGGGCGGCAGGTCTGTCCTGAGCCATCCCAGTGCTGGGGCCACCTCTTCTTTCCTGCCAATGATGAGGGATGGTGCTCCCAGCATCTGTCCTTGCTTTCATACTCATTTCATATCCATCTCTTTCCATATTCCAGGCATGATTGTAGGCACCAGGAATTCAGAGATGAGCCCTACAATCCTGGCACTCTAGCACCCCCAGTTTAGAGGGAAAGGGACACAACTGGCAGAAGGGGAGACTGAGTCAACCTGGGGGAGCAGATGGGCACATGCTGCACAGAGGAGGGGCCCTGAGCCTGCTGTTCCCTGGAAGGGGAGGGTGGGGAGAGGACATTCCCAGAGGAGGGATGTTAGCAAAGGCGTGGGGCTGTGAGAGGTCTCTGAGGGGATGATGGGGCTCCACCTTGAAATGAGACTGAGGCCAGGCCGCTCACAGGCGTGTGCACCAGGCACTGGGATCTTATTCTGAGCACAGCAGGAGACCGGGTTGAAATGTGAGGGTCCATTTCCATTCCAAACTCCCACTCCTGGCAGCACTGGGATAGCCGAGCTGCACTTTGTCCACCCTGTGTTGTGGTGGCCTCTGCAGAGAGCCCAGCACTAAAGCCCACCCCGAGGTTGGGGGAGCGGTTCCAAGGGTGGGCGAAGGGTGGGTTCTCTAGCCCAGGGCTCTGTGTTTCTGACGGACTCTTTCTGCCGTCCATCTGGTGGCCTGGGGTCTTTATAGGGAAACCCCTGGAGTCTATGAGACGTGCCCCACAGTTTAATTACCCGCAGCATGAATGAGGAAGGACTCTGTAAACACTGGGATTTATAGGCCTCTGTAGCTACAGGTCACCTCTGATGCAACAACTGGTACCGTTCCTGTGGGCGAGTGCCCTCATTTCATTGGTCCCACAAAATTTATGCTCCTCTGTACCTCCAGCCAGACAGGTTTACTCTCAAGTGTCTCTTGCTGTTGTAACTCATTTGCTTCTTTTTGAAGGTGTGTGTGTGTGTGTGTGTGTGTGTGTGTGTGTGTGTGTTGGGAACGAGATTGAATATGGAAGGCAGTTCTCAGATCCATTTGCGATGAGTCCCTTTTATTCCCACCCGATGGTCTGAGACCCTCCTGCCCTCCACCTGCCCCGGTGGCTGCAGTCACAGAGCTGACCAAGGGGAATGAATGCGCGCGGGCAGATTACAGGGGATGGGCCAAGTCTGCTCCCGTCCTGTCCTGTCCTGTTCTCAGTCTTCTTTCTTTGTCCCCGCACTTCCCCAGCAGGGACATCCTACTGCCTATTGTATTTTCAGCACCTGGATGTAACTCTCTGCGATGTTCTTGAGACAAGAGACAAGCCTCTTTCCTGCTCTCCTCGCCGTCTCCTTTCCCGTGTCAGACCCTTCGCTGCCAGGGCCGCCTGGCTCCGTCCATCAGCCCAGCTCGATGTCTCCATCCATCGAGAGCAACAAAACCCGTTTCAGCAGTTTTCTCCTTTTGTTCCCTGTTTTACGGCCGCTACTTATAGGTCACGGAGTTCCCTTCCCCTCCACTCACCAGAAAGGCTTCACATTAAAGGAGCATTTTAATGTTGAAAATAAGAAATAGAAATCCAGTTTACTTCTCTCCCAGCTTCTCTTAAATCTCACAGCTGTTCTGGTCCAGCGTCTGCACGACCTGCCTGGCTGTGCTCCCCACACAGCCTGCTCTCTCTGCGCAGTCTGGGAACCAGCAGGCTGACACCAGTGGCAAGCGAGGCGAGGCCAGGGAAGGTGTGCAGACCCCGGAAATCTCCCTGCTGCTCTGCCCGCCGGCCACCACCCCCCACCAGCAGCCCCCAGGTTGCAGGGCCACACCAACACCTGCTCCCCAGCTATTACCTTCTTAGTCCCACAATCTCAGTGGAGGACACAGGCCACCTGCCACTCATTGCTCCTCCCAAAGGTGCTACATGATACACTTTGGTTAGTCAACGGCACCCGTTGCGGGGAGAGATGGCTTGGCCTCTCTCTTGAATATGCTTTGTCTTCTATCGGGTAAAAGCTGCACAAATCCACCACTTTACCCTTTTTGCTTTAGCTGAAAGGAAGCTTCTAGACACAGTTATAATGCTGTTCTCTACAGTAGCCACTAGGGTTAAGGTATATGCCCCCCCCCCTTTCTCTTTCTTGGAACAGCTTTGCTTTTCCTGGATCTGGTGTAGTTTATTAGACAACTAGAGATACACATAAACCCTCCACTGGGAGACAGGTGGCGTCCTCGAATCTCCCAGGTGCTGCCTCCAACCACTGCTATGCTTCACTCGATGTCTTAGTTCCTGTTGTGTGACACCTCCAGGCCCAGATGGAAAGGATTTTCTAGGTGCTCCTCAGGCACTGTGACCAGGAAACACCAATCCCCTGTCCAGCCTCTCTCAGCCCGGCTCCAGCTGAGATGGACCACTACTCGCTGAGGAACTCGGTTGGATGGTGCATGGTGAGGCCACACAGCACCGTTCCTCAGCTGTGTTCTCACAAAAAGGCCACTCACGGGCAGAGGGGAGACCGCCCTGCCCACGTGGGACAACAATGGAGAGAAGCCCAGGAGCTCCAGCTGCAGAAGGCTGTCTGCGCGAGCGAGGGCCTCGAGCCTCCCTGGAAGCTGCCATCCGGTCATGCAGTCACTGCAGGAAAATCTGTCTATCCTTTAAGAAGCCTTGACCAGAAAAACCACTTGGTTTTGCTAAAAAGAGAAGAGTTTTGAGCATCCAGGGTTGTTGGCACTTGGTTCATTGGCTTTCCAGTTCCCATTCCAGGACTTAAAAAAATTCACCTAAAGTCATCGAATCACTAACTGTCAGAGCAAAAAGGTCCTCCCAGGAGGAGCAGTGGCTTTCCCTGGCCACACAGAGCATGGAGCATGGGCAGGTGACTAGGGCGTTACAGAGAGAGAGAGCCTGTGTTTTAGAGGCTGAGGGCAGGTGGCAAAACAATTCAAGGGAGGCAGAGAGGAAGGGAGATGGGAGGGCAATAACGGAGGGAGGGAGAGATGGTACTGGGAGGTCTACCCCTGGCCAGCACCACCTCCACAGCACATCCTCTGATGTCCTGCTGGACAGTGTCTTAGCCACCAAACAGCATGCTGCCCAGCCACCCAGATGCGGGCCTTCCCCAACCTACAGTCTGGGTTCAAGGATCCTCAACCAAACATACTCACCCCTGCAGCCCTGCACCAACCTGGGGTGTGTGGATGTGTGTGTGTGTGTGTGTGTGTGTGTGTTGTGTGTGTATGTGTGTAGAGGTGGGTGATGGCCCCTCAGCAGCAGTGCCAGCTAAGGATGGAGGAGGAGATTGGGCCCCACGGACCCTCTGAAAGGGCAAGCAGAGTCTCAGTCTAACGCCTGGTCAGGTCTGAGAGCTGGAGCTCATTCTGCTTACCTTGGCCTTGGCTTGGTGTCGCCAAAGGCAGCTGTGCCAGGGCGCCTACTGCACTATGGAGAGAGGGAGTCATCCGCCTTCGGTTCGTGCCTGCCCTCTCCACCAGGAGAGGGTTCAAGGGTCATGTTCCTAATGACTCCAAATGCACTCAGTTCATCTAGAGATGGTCATGAGAGCTGTGTCTGCAGTAGACTCTAGGATGGAGCACACTGGGGCTGCCTGACCAGCGGCGCCAACATAGACCCGGGTGGTTTCTCTGAGGCTTGCCCAGGTCCCGAGTGCCTCTCTCCTGCCCAGAAGCTGTCCGTGAGCAGTCCCTGTGGGATGCTGGCTCTGTGGGCCTCAGGTGCACGCTGTGCCTCAGGACCATGGCCATGACCGCCAGTCTCAGGCCTTCTCAGGCATTGGGCACGATTTGCAGGTGGGCTGGTTAGCACCCAGGGCGGTGTGTGCTTTGTCAAACACTGAGCAGAGGGCATGAAACTGAGATAGACAGGGTGTCCCATGTTCTAATTAAGCCTCATCCCTAGGGAAGTGGCCTGTTACTGCACAAGGAGGCCTGGTGTCCTTGCGCCTCGGTGAGGCGGAGGGAGGGCGTCTGTTAGTCGGGGTGCTTATCCGTGTCAGGCAGCCAAATTGTTTTCCATCTGAGAGTTTATTTCAGACACAGTGTGGAGGGAGGGCTTGGCCTTCGCCTCCCAGCATTCCTGGCCCGTTCTGACAAGTGACAGACCCTCCCACCAGGAACACAGGAGAGGGGACTGGTGCTGGGTACAGACACGCTGACAGCTGTGCGGGCTCCCCTGGGGCCTGACGGCACCATCTCTGTGGCGATTCTCCCAGGCCTCGGGGCACAGCCTCATCCCCCAGGCAGCTCAGGACACAGGCGTCCCAGTCCCTCCCCTTGTTGTCAAGTGCAGGGGCCAGTGCCAGTGCCCAAGTAACAGTGGAGTATGGAGGGGTGGCAGTGAGGCTGGCAAACCCTTAGATACTGATGGGATAGTAAAGATGAGACGGGACACTTGCCTGGCGCTTCAGCCCTAACTGAAGGCTTCCAGGTGCATTTCTTCTTAAATTCTCACCTGAGGACATGCTTATTGATTTGAGAGAAAGGGGAAGACAGAGAAAGAGAGAGAGAGAAACATCGATTGGCTACCTCTCATATGCGCCCTACCAGAGATCGAACCTGATACCTAGGTATGTGCTCTCCTGAGAATTGAACCCTTTTGGTGTACGGGACGATGTTCCAACCAACGGAGCCGCCCAACCAGGGCCCAAGTGCATTTTTTTTATTTGGCATGCAAACCAATGCTTTTGAGGCAGGCAGAGCTATACGACCCATTTTAGTGTTGAGAAAACTGAGGTTCCAGAAGGGAACCTGTTCAAAGTTGTGCAACACGGTGGTGATGGAACCGATTGCTCACTGAGCCTTGTCAGGTGAATGGAGTTTGTCTCTCCACTGGAAAGGCCATCAAAGCCATCGGTGGGGGAGAGCGGCTCAAAGAGTCCTAGCATTGCAGGGAGGTGGGGCTCCGTGGCTCAGCAATGCAATGAGCAGGTGCGCCTTCCACCTGGGCCCCCTTGGAGCCAGTCTCCACACAGAGCCGGGGCACTGCTCTTCCTGAGTGGAGAGCTTAACAGGGGGCTGGGGCTGGGGCTGGGGCTGGGGCTGGGATGGGGAGGGCAGTTGATGGAGGCACTGCTTTTGCGTGAGAACTGTGTCAGTGTTCCTGCCTTCCCGTCGAAGTCTATGCCTAATAACTGAGTTTTTCACTTTGATGAATCTGACCTTTCCAGGGTTTGGTTTGTTTTCGTTTGGCCTTTGAGAAGTCAGAGTTTTAAAGCTGGAAGGACCTGGGAGAGCCCGTAATTCACCCTCATCTGACAGGTGGAGAAACTGAGGCTTGAGACGGCAGGGGCCTTGCCCTTTCGAGACAGCTGCTGAGTGGCGGAGCTGGAGCCCAGAGCCACAGTCTCTGGAGGCACCCTTTCCCGGTGCCAGCTGCCAGGATCCGGGTGCCAGTGCTCTCTGGAGTGGTGCCCCTGCAGCCCAGATGCATGCCATCAGGACAGGCTGGAAAAGAGCTCCGGGAGTGGGGTCAGGGAGGGGCGCCTTCCGTTGTGGAAACAGGGGCCTGCCAGGTATGAATCAGCCTAGACAAGGAGAGAATTCTCACGGAGCAGGAGCTGGGCAGCCAGGAATCAGGCCCTGCATCTCCCAAGGTGAGGCCAGGGATCTCACTTCCTGTGTCCTCCCTCCCCCGCTGTGCCCAAGGCAGGGGGGTTTGCCCTGGCGAGTGGGCCCAAAAGACTTCTATGTCTGTTCCCATTTAGTTCCCCTGCCACAGCGGAGGAGGTCGGTGTTGTTGCCCCCTTTTTCAGATGAAGCACCAGGCTTGGACATGTGTGTTTGCCCACAGTGCACAGGTGTGCTCTAGTGAGTGTCACGGTGAGGGGTGGTCACGCTGTGGTGCTGCTCCCCTCAGGGTCCTTCCATCAGACAGGTGGTTGGAAACGAGTCCTCCGGCCTTTGGGCCCACCCTGTACCATCACTGTACACCTGTGCTTTCTTTTTCCTCTCTCAAACAGGGACCCAGAAGAGACTGATTCAGGACTGACTGATTTCACTTCCTGGAGGGCCTTTGCTTCCCGCAGGATAGTGCTAGTTTGACAGCCCCAGACTGAACTTCTCAGTGGAATGCTGGCGTCCACCCTCAGGAATGGGCGTGGCCACCACACCCTGCCTTCTCAGGAGGCTGCCATAGCCAGCTCCCTCTCTGAAATCTGTCAGGGGCGCCTGTGCTCCTGGCCGGCTGCAGATGCCCAGCCAGCCCCTCGGGCCCACCTCTACAAGTGTCATCTTGTGCAAGAAACAGAAATATCCTGTCTGTGGCCAGACAGCTTCAGCATCTCCAAAGTGCCTTAATACTCTGAGACTTAGGGATGATTCACCCCATGATAATGGGTGAGGAAACTGACGCTTAGTGGGGCCATGCACCTTGAGGCCAGGTAACTTGCTGGAAGCACACAGTGTGATGAGGCTGGGTACAACCCTTCCGTCAGCCCCATGCGGCCCCCACTGCACCACAGCCACCTCACCGTCAGCACGGATCAGGAATGTCTTGGTGCCAATTAATATATCAGGTTGGCCCGGTAGGTGCAGGGCTCTGAATGGAAGACAGATGATTGGAGTTTGCTGGGAGCTGAGAGAAGGAAAAAGCAAAGCTGAGAGAGAACCATGGGCCACTAGGGGTGCACTACCGGAAGCCCTGAGTAACTGTAGGGCAGAAGCTGGGCAGGGTGTTGGTCTCAGCAACCTGGATGAGGTCTCTTCTCCCGGCAGAGACTGGGATTTGCCCATCTTTGTGCCAGCTGTGGCCCACATACAAGAGGTGTGGTTTCGCCTTCATTTTCGGTGCTTTACCCCTTTAGAAAACGAACCACTTCTATTAGAGAATCTCAGAGAGACAGAGTGGCAGGCAGGGCTCGTCCACAAGAGAGCTGACATAACCATCCTCCCTTCTGTATCAGGAACGTCTTTCCATTCTCTGTCTGGACACACACAGGCTCAACCCCGCCCCACTCCCCAGCTGTGAAACTATACACACCTGGATCACAGTTGGAGAATTATATGCACTGAAAAAACTATAGATGAAAGTTATCAAACTGATGATGATGATGATGATGATGATGATGATGATGATGATACACCAGATCAGAAGGGCAGGTTCCCTGGGAGTCAGGGGTTGGGGTTTAGTTCAAGCCTTGTCACAAACTTGCTCTTATAGATCCATCAGCTTTTTGAGCCTCAATTTTCTTATCTGTGATCTAGAAATAAGAATACCTATTTCTCATGTCAATTATGAGTATTAAATGAGTTCAACTATGAAAAAACTAAGAAGCTATTAATATTTAATAACTGTCTGCCTCCAAATTCTATGCCTTGTGTACAAGAAAATCATTACCTGTTTCTTTATCTGTTATATGAAAACATTGTTTATTCTGCCTAAGTCATAGGATGCTTGTGGGGTGAAATGAGAAAAGCTTATGAATGTGTTTTGTTAACTATAAAGTGTCTTAAAGTCTGCGAGGAACAGAATTGGCTCCACAAGCAGCACCTATTATTATGATCATTAATAAAAATACAATGCTGTACAAATTTCCATGTTTATTGCTTATTCTCCAGAGGCAGTATTTGCTTTTCTTGCAAACCTGATAGTCTGCGGGGCCCGTGACCTGAATGGTAACGAGTGGCATTGATGGTTGTTGAAAATGACCAGTCTCAGCAGATCCTGATTTCCCGAAGGTTCCGGGACGGAGGCTCCCCACGTCGGATCCTCTGGGAATAGAGTCGGAGACCAGAACTCTTTATTTTTCCAGCACATATGGGAACCAGCTCAACCCATGCATCAATGGCCAAGGGCCTATGGAGCACTTGGCCTCCAACGACGGCCTCCGGGCCACGCTAGGGCAGGGTTGCACGGTCTGGGCGCGCCGCCTCACCTT
>NW_005875752.1:0-1646 GCF_000147115.1 Myotis lucifugus | reverse complement strand
GAACTTTAGTTAGAACTGACCACTGATCTGTCCTCAGCTGACATCCCCTTGTTTTATAGGGGAGGGAATGAAAACAAAGACAGTGATTAACATTCAAGCCAAGAGCTCCTAACTCTTCTCAGCCAGTAGCTTTATAGCAAATCTTCTAGAACTCTTACAGTATTTTCTTTTGAATAGTAGGGTGGGGCAAAAGTAGGCTTACAGTTGTGAGTACACAAAACACAGTTTATTCTTGTATTATTATTTATTAACTGGTGGCTGGGTGCACAGATTCGTGCACATTGAAAGGAAATTAATTAGAAGAAAGATTTGTGCGGTAATTATGCTAATGCAAAAATTACATGTCAAAACAGTGTATATAATATAGTATTTTAAAATTGACAAAAAATTACATGTCAAAACAGTATATATTTTATAGTATTTAAAATATAGTTGTTTTAAAACAAAATATTTTAATATCACTATTCACCCTTTCTCTATAATAGAAGTGTCAGAGATAAAAGAAAATTAGTAAAATGTATATTAAAATAATATCTAAATTGATTAATAAATAAAAATAACAACATGATATAAAAACAACAAAGACATGATATAAAAATAACAAAAATATGGTATAAAAACAACATTGATAAAAAATGATTGATAAATTGATTAAACTTATTCTAATATCTCCCTGTACACCACATTAAGAGTAAAAACACTTTCAGAGTGCTTGACTAATTTCCCTCGTGATGAAGTATTTACAACTGTAACTTTAATGCTCTTTGAACTCAAGAGACAGCAACATATAACTGACCATGTCCAAAAATGGGTTCAGGTAGGAATATTCCTACTCTGTCTAGAGTTTGTCCTTGTAATTTATTAATAGCCATCACAAATGCTGGCATCACGGGAAACTGTCTTCGAATTAATTTAAATGGGAGGCCAGTGTCAGACAGGGACAAATCAATTCTTGGAATCAGAACAACCTCTCCTTTCACAGATCCTGTTAATACTTCAGCTTTGATTATGTTAGGTCACAATCTTTAGATGATAAATCTACTACCATTACAAAGACCCCACTTACTATTAAGATTTCTCAGTAGCATGATAATTGCACCTACTTTCAATTTTAATTTATGACAAGGCATTCCTGAAGGAGTAATACTATTAAGAAATTCAATGGGAAAAATTTCCTTGCATGAGTCAACGTTTACTTTTAAATTGCCAGTGCATATTGTATGTACCAGCCAGTCAGTCAGACAGATGGTTGGATGGACAGATGGTCGGTCACTTAGCCTTTTATATATATAGAGAGAGAGTATGCTACTTTCCATATGAACAACTGTAAACCTACCTTTGCCCTACCGTGTATTTCTTACATGTGACAAATTGTTGAACAGACAACATATTTCTCTGGCTGGAAGATGGAAACAGTTCTGTACTAATCAATTAAGCTTTTAAAGATACTTTTGGTTTAAAAATTATATTGAAAATAAATCTCATAGCGATGCTGCTGTAAGTTGACCTAGTTGTGTGTAGCTGGAGAGGAGCAAAAGGGAGAGCCAGATATCATTGTCATTTGTGCAGCTTTTCCAGAAAGCTGCAGCTTCACACTCCCCAGGAAGCCACCTGTCTGTTCCTGCGGGTCACTGGGGGGAAGGGAC
>NW_005875751.1:6899-12458 GCF_000147115.1 Myotis lucifugus | reverse complement strand
TAGTATAGTAATATATAGTATTTATCTAGTGACCAACTCAGATTTAGTGCTTTTGTGTAAAATATGAGTATATGTTTTATTACACTTTTTACACACTTATTGCATAAGTAATCTCATTTAATTATGCAGAAAAGATTTTATGCTGCCAATATTTGTTGAGCCATATTATCTACTAAATGTTTACTATTTTCCAGACACTGGAAACTCAGTAGTTAACTAAAGAGTTGCAGTAAAGATAGCCAAGTTCTGCAATAAAGATAGTAATAGAATCATAGGAAAATGAAGAGGGTTCTTTCCTCTTTATGTTGTCTTCCTTAAGTTTAAAAATTTGAGTCAGCTCATTAGTCATGAATGAGATAGCTTTCTTGCTTTATGTATTGTGATTAAAGGCATTTATACTACCTATGCTACACAATATCTACCCTACAGCGACTCGTTTTTCTTTTCTTTTTAACATTGAACTTCCCAATCAGAGAAGATGGAAGCAAATGGTGCAGGCTCCATTTACATCCTGCCAAGAGCTAGCCAAGTTCCTTAGAGTTACTGTAGGTTTGTATCCATTTTCCTTTCATTGTCATTAGTCCTAGGGCCCTGATCTCTTATTCCTTTAGAAGCTAGAAGTGAAAAATGTGAGTGCCATGGAGCCCCAAGTCTATTTAAATCTGCTTTGAGAAATGGTAGAAATAGGTTGTGAAGAGCCTACTACAATCCACTGAACTGAAGCCTGTTTTATGTGAACTCTCCTCTGATTTTCAAGTGATGTGAACAATGTAACAAATGGGGGCCTTTCTTTCCATTTTTGTTTTTAGAGGGAAAGAGGATGTGATTTTGATCTTTAAGATCTAAAAATGAACCCACCTTGCTCCTATTTGAGTCTTCATGTCAGAATTCTTCCATTTTTAATGGCATCTGAGCTACTAAGGATGTGAATGTTGTGCTATTATGTTTTGGACGCTCTTTTCCCTCCAAGTTTTGTTTAGATGAGTCTTAGATCTTGGGTAGATGTTTGTGCAGAAGTTGTATTGACAGAGGCATCTGTGTAGATCCTAGTTCAAAACAATGTTTAGTTCTGGGAATGTTGTTCAGAAACAGCTGTCAGCTGACATGACATTATAGAAGTCTTTGCAGGACCGGTACACTGCATGTAGTGTTTTGCATTTGCCCCTTACGAACTGACGGCTGGGCTGCTTAGAAAGTATATTGAATGTTGTCAGGAGCAGCATATCATGCAGGATATCCTGGGGTACAGATGGGCATCACTCCCCACCTAAAGCAGACCCGGCGGAGAGCTGGTGTCTCCTGTAGCAATTCCTTGTTTGGAAGCTATATATTTTGTAGATAGATAACTCCAAGACTGGAATTTTTGTTCTTGCTTTTATTTTCAAAGTATGAATGAGTTAACGATTCAGTACCTGAACGGAGCAAGAAATATATCCCTAGGTGAGGGGTGGGCAACCCCTGGCACGCGTGCCAAACATGGCACGCAAGTAACTTCTGCTGGCACGCGAAACTCTCTCTTATAATCTTCCATTTACAATTTTTTTCTTAATATCGACTTTTTTATTTTTCAGATAAATTTAGTGCAGGTGCATCTTAGATAAATAAATAATTTTACATAACAAGTTATCTTAAAGACCATAGACATGGATTGACGAGAGAGGGGAAGAGCAATTTCTATGCCTCTGCCTTAACTCTCCCTGCCTTCCTAGATCCGACCAGTGTTTTGGTTTCAGCCTCAGATGCAACGGGTTTTCATTGACAAGACAACCGCCTCACCTACTTATTCAAAATTTCACTCTATAAAAATGAAACCTTCTCTCTCGCTTTTTCCACTGGTACTAACGAAAGGGGAATAAATTTCTATGTTTCTCTCGGCAGGAAAAGTCCCACTGATAATATCAAACGGAGTCATAACGTTTTCTGTCGGACTATCAGTGTACATGTAAACATTAAAAAATAAATGTATTTTTCATCATCATATACTGTGTTTTTGTCGCTCGAATGAATTTTATTATTTCTTCAAGGTTCTTCACATACGTACACCTTAAGAGATATCAAGTAGGAGTAACATGTTCTCAAAAAATTAGGGTTGGCACGCAGAAGAATTTTGAGTCAGAGATTTTGCTGGTTTTGGCACGCACTCACAAAAAGGTTGCCCACCCCTGCCCTAGGTTTAATTCAATATCTTTCTGCAAAGGATTGCTATTTCAACTTTTATTGAAAGTAGAATCCAAGGATTTTTAAAAGAATAATATAAGATTCTACATTAATCATTAATAAACATTTTTAAATTTTGGTTCAAGATAATATGTCATATGTTGGATGAGAGAGAAAGCAAACACTGGTTTATGGAAGGTATAGGCCAAGCATACTTTACAAAATATATTTTTTAATATCAGAGGAAGACTGTTTGGCTTACTAAGTGTGTGATTTAAATATGGAAATTCATGAAATTTATGGTGGATCTCTGACCAATTCAAACTAATTATCCACAAATTATGTAATATGTTATTTTCTTAGGAGATGCACCAACATGAATGAATTGAAGCAAAATGCCATTTGTGATAAATTTGGACAGATTTCTAAATTTGAATATGAGAAAGAATGGTTTCATTCTGATTAATCATATTTTGCTTTCTTGGGCTAAGTTAGATAACTATCTGGTACACCATCTTAGGTTAAATCTTCCAAGAGCACTTGCAAAACCTTCTTAGTATCCTCATTTTTATTTGATTTGATTTGAGCTATTGATTTAAATGTATCTTCTTTAAAAACATTTGAAGTAACTATCACCACATATATTTCACTTACTATAATTTAATCCAAAGTTTTATGAACACATTCATTCCTTGATTGATTTGATATGACATTTTTTAATCCCATATAATAAAAGGCTAATATGCAAATCGACCAAACAGCAGAATGACCAGTTGCTATGATGTGCACCTACCACCAAGGAGCAGACGTTCAATATAGGAGCTGCCCCCTGGTGGTCAGTTCACTCCCACAGGGGGACTGCGGCTCAGCCAGAAGCCAGGCTCATGGGCTGGTGAGCGCAGCAGCAGTGACTCCCTCCTGGCACTAAGGATGTCCAACTGCGAGAGGGCGCAGTCCAAGCTGAGGGACCCCCTCTCCCACCCCCAGTGCACAAATTTTTAATTAATAATTGTAGATACTGTCATATGGCTTTGTGTTCAACATCATCTTGACTAGGCTGATGCTTAGGCTTCCATGTCCTCAGAGGCTTTGCCTGACACTATAGCAGAAAATACATTATGACTAGATTCAGTAGGCCAGACCAATAGCAATTTCCCTAAAAGGCAAAGTTGTATTTTTGTTTTTACATTCTAATCCCAAGAGCCATTTTATCTTATGCCTCATATTCTTTGTGAAAATATCCAAAGCATAAATAGTTAAAAATAAATAGAATAATTTTTATAAGTGCTTTTAATAAAAATACTACTGAAAAACTAAAAAGAGTGTCCAAATGAAGTTGATTGATAATTGCCAATATCAGTAAGTAGAATTCTAATAAAAATCTATAAACACCAATATTAAAAACTAATAGAAGGTCTCTACTACGTGTAATTTACCATCTCTAAATGTGCTATATTTAGAAATTAAACCTGTTATTTAGGGTCTTAGAACCTCTTCAAGTATATTTGGAGGTTTCACATGTAAATTTGAAAATCTCATTTAAATTGTCTTCATATGCATAAAACAAAGGGGATGCAGAGTGCTGAGGATTTCCTCAAACTATTGACAAGTTTTCAAAAATAAACACCAACTTCTTGCAGACACTGTACCTGATCTGAATTTAATGTAGTTGATCCATTTCTGATTATAATTTGTGCTTCAAAAGAAAGTTTAAAGTTACACTATTAAAAGAAAATATACAACCATTATTATTTTATTCATATTAACTTAAGTAATTGCCTAAGTTAAAAGGTGAAAGTTACTGCTAATACAAATTCTGTTGATTTATGGAAAAGAATCCCTTTTGTTTAATGAAACATCTTTGTTATCCTTTAAATAATTTTGCAGTGTTTTTATTTATTTTGTCAGCTTGCACTTTTTTACTTTGACACTTTATTCTTCTTCTAATATTATTTTAAAACAAAGCATTTCATAGGAACCACCAGTATGAAGCATATTTGTGGTTAATTTAAAAAATTTGAGTGGGAAACTGCAACTCTTAGGTTAAAATAGGAAAGATATTTTTAAAAAATTTTTTCCTGTCGACATTTGGTTATCCTTGTTACTTTTTAATGAAGTATATGCTAACACCCTCTGCCCTATCCTACAGATATTTAGAAATAGATTAGAATAGTTTCACATAGGTGTTTGAATGAAAGAACTCAGAGTTCAAGATTTGGCTATGCCCCTTTCTACCTTTAATAACTATGGACGAGTTCATTTAAATTCTCTAAACCTACAAATCTCACATGTTCAAAATATTATATCATAGAACTATTAAAAGGATTATATAAGAGTAAACACAATATGCTAGTTATTATTGTATTTTAAATTTTAATGTTATGTTTAAATGTTTAATTAATTGGTGTTTCATTAACATTATGTTGAGCAGCGTTTATTTATATTTAACTAGAGGCCTGATGCACAAAATTCGTGTAAGGGGCTCAGCCCTTGCAGCTGCGGCGGCTTGCCTCAGCAGCTTGCCCTGGTCCTTGCAGCCCCAACTTCATCCGGAAGGTCATCCAGAAGGACATCTGGAAGGTCGTTCGGCTGTCTGGTCTAATTAGCATATTACGCTTTTATTATTATAGATTATCTGTAATGTTTAATTTTTATTTTCTTTAATGTAATAGCAATGTATTGCTATATATTTCGGAACATACTGATTATGCTAGAAACATATCTAAGTTTTGTTCAGTAAAATATATTTTAAAATTCATTGTAGAGGAATATGCAATAGTTTAATAATCATTAAAATATTTAATAAGCCATCATGAGCATACCATTTAATGTGGTAAGTTTTATAAATTTGATGATACTATGGAATATGACTAAAATGCAGAAAAATAGAGAGAAAGGAGTAGAAATGCACTTCATACGGAAAAGATTGAAAGTACTAGAGTATTTCAGCAAAACTGAAAGTAGAAAACATGGGATCTGCTATTTATCTCTAATATGATTGAAGGTGATAAATTAACTGACATATTGCACATTAGGTCATTTCCTGGAGTGAACAAGTACTAAATGAAGATTAGCTATAATTACTGTGACCACTACCACTATTTCAACTTCTGTATCTATTACTAGAGGCCCAGTACACAGATTCATGCACTGGTGGGTCCCTCGGTGTGGCCTGCGGGGATCTGGCTGAAACCGGCAGTACAACACCACCTGCCCCTCCTGCCTGCCCCTCCTGCTCATCCCGGCCCCGCTATGCCTGCTGCCCTGTGACTCGGTAGGCTCACTGGCACTAGTCTGGCGCCCGTCGGTCAGCTGAGTGGTGCTCCCACGTTGGGAGTGCAGTGACCAGCAGGGGGCAGCTCCTGTGTTGAGCATCTGCCCTCTGGTGGTCAGTGTGCATCA
>NW_005875751.1:0-5790 GCF_000147115.1 Myotis lucifugus | reverse complement strand
CAAAAATTAGTCCAGAGGCCTGGGCTCGCAGACCTGGGATGGGAGACAATACCTATACTAAAAGATAAAACTGAGGCAGGCTGTTTTGCCCTGAAGGGTGTCCTGGATCAGGGTGGGGGTCCCCACTGGGGTGCCTGGCCAGCCTGGATGAGGGGATGATGGCTGTTTGCAGCTGGTCACACACCCTTCAGGGGGGGGTCCCCACTGGGTGCCTGGCCAGTCTGGGTGAGGGGCTGAGGGCTGCTTTCAGGCTGGCGGTTTTGACTGCTTTCAGGCTGGCGGGAAGCTCCCAACCGTTCCTTTTTTTCTTTTTTTCTTTTCTTCTGGGCCAGCTTTAGCTCTGGCTCTAGCTCTGAGGCTTCCGCTGCTGGTTTGTTTGCCGTTCTATAATCGAAACAATGTATAACTTCAGCTCTGAGATCCCAGCCGGCTATATTTGTTAGAATGTTTCAAACTGCCAGCTCAGAGTCCGGCAAGTCAGGCGGGGAACGTTGGAGTCTGCAGTTCCTGGAGGAAGCAAGCCTCATGTTCGCTTCCAGCTGCCTGGCTGCCGGCCGCCATCTTGGCTGACAGTTAATTTGCATAAGGATACGCTGATTAGCCAATGGGAAGGGTAGCGGTCGTACGCCAATTACCATGTTTCTCTTTTATTAGTGTAGACTAGAGGCCCAATGCATGAAATTCGTGCAAGAGTAGGCCTTCACAGCCCCAGCCGCCCTCACAGCCCCGGCTTCATCCAGAAGGTCATCTGGATGGTTGTTTTACTGTTTGGCCGTTTGATCAATTTGTTTATTATGCTTTTATTATTATAGATTGCTAAGCTGTTAGCTCACTAAACTGGTTTGGTGTTAGGCTCAGGTGAGGAGGGAAAATCCGTCATGTATAATTTATTTACTGCTCACTGTGCACTAGAGTCTGTGTTAAATATTTTTATGCATTATCTCATGTAATATACACAGCAACCCTGTGAGGTAGGAATGAAAAAAATCAGATTTAAGTTTGAATTGCCCAAGATGTGAGCTGAGATTTGAACTTAGGCAGCCTTGCTGCTAACCACCACTAGGATCTGATTTAATGCATTCTCACATTGAAAGATTTGAAATGAGACAGAAGGCAGGTGGAGATCCTCTTGGAAGCTGGAACGTTGTAGTATTTAATATCCTAAAGAAAGAAAGCAAGGGCAGCAAAGCAAGGAGTCACAATGGCACCATTTTTCTTTTTTAAAGACTGCCCTAGCTGATTTGGTTCAGTGGCTAGAGTGTCAGCCTGTAGCATGAAGGGTCCTGGGTTCAATTCCAGTTAAGAGCACGTACCTTGGTTGGGGCTCATGAAGGAAGCAGTCAATCAATATGTCTCTTTCACATCAATATTTTTCTCTCTCTGTCTCTCTTCCTCCCTTCCACTCTCTCTAAAAATCAATGGAAAAATATCTCTGGTGAAGAATGACAAAAAACAAAAACAAAACAAAACAAACCCAGAAATAGGACCTTATGAAGAAAATAATTCACATATATGGTAAAAGGATTCTTGAAGATGTCATTCTTTTAACCACATTTTGTTGACATATGGACATATCATAGTTTGAAACCCTCCATCATATGACAAATTAAAAAGGTAATTAAAAGGCAGAAGACAGATAATAGCATTGTATCAATGTCAAATTGTATACCAGGTGACAAATTTTATTAAAATTTATCCTTTCTTAGATTATTCGAACTAAAATTCCTTGTTCAGGCATAATTTTATCTAAGAGGTTCATCTTGACATTTCCCATGTAATTGTGCACGCTGCATTCCCAGTGTCCATTTCTTGCTCTGTTTTCCTCCATAGCACTTGTGTTGTAGCATACCACATAACTGAATCATATATTGTTTATTACATGTCACCTCCCTTTAGTGTAAGCCCTGTGAGGGCCAGGATTTCTGTCTGCTTTATTCACTCCTGTATTGCCAGAGCCTGGATGCATGCCTGACACCTATGAGACGTTTAATAAATATTTGTTAGATGAATATTTGGGAAGAACTAAGCTGAAATGCTTGTCTAGAGCAATGGGTGAGTTATTTTTCTTCTGAAGGAACAGATGACTTATTTTTCTTCTGAAAACCCAATGAGTTTGAGAAGGAGTTCCTGGGACCACTGGCCATAAAATAGTCTAGAAAGTGAATGAAGACATCTGCGAAGGCAACTCAGAGCAAGTAGGGGGAAGACTGCAGCCTGTGGCCAGAGCAACTTCATCCCTGAGGCGAAGTTCAAGCCCACAATGGCAAGCGCCCAGATGTGAAGGAAACGCTGAAAGCAAGTTTGGGGAGGCCACAAGAAGATCATGACCCCTCCAGCGATGGCAGTCCTGTTAGAGCACGTGATAGGCCAGAGGAACATGCTAACCTGGCAGGAATGGAAATCAAGACCTGGAATGTGTGGTCTCCTAAAGAGAACCAGCCCAGCAGGGCTTGTGTCGGTCTTCTGTCCTAAGGAAATCCTGCACCTATTTGTGTTTTTGCAGTTTTGCCTTAACTGTCTAGTAAAGTTCCCTGAAACATTTCGACATTTGCTTAGCTCAACTAGGAAAACGGTCTCAGCCGCACTTAGACAGACGTGGCTTGGAATGCTCCAGACTGAGGAAGGGGCGTGGCAGCTGTTGGGAAACAGGGTGGAGTGTGGGGATGCTGGGCAGTTAGAGTCAAGGTGGGGGTTGTAGGGTTGGTAAATATGTGTTGTCTCTGTCCATGGTTTTCTCCAGCAATAAGGGTCTGTGGTCTTGGGATGTAGATTTTCTCTGGGATAAGTCAACCCAAGTGTAAAGAATTTCACTTTGTTGCTCCCTCAGAAATGCTGTTAAAGTCTCCCTGGGTCTACTTGAAGGTCACCAACATTGGGAAAGAGTCTGGGACTGTTTTGTTAACTCCCCTTTTCCACATGTCTAATCTGTATGCTGATGCAAATGATTGCACAAACTCCTCACAGAACATTTTGGCTGTTTATATGACACCAAAGACTTGTTTTGACTAAAAACCTCCTAATGTAGCAAAAAGGTCGGTAGTGGTTCAAAACAAGGGTGTTCATGCAGTTCTTTTCTAGCACGTGTGCCAAAGTCACCATATTTCAAGTACTAATGTTTGTCCAGGAGTTACCAGAGTTCTTCGCTACAGTGATTTAGGATGGGGTGAGTCTAGAGACGTGTTGGGAACAAGGAAGGGCTGTTGTGTGGAAGGCATGAGTCTATGGTTATTGTACAGCAAGCACACCTAGCAGAGCAGTGGGACTGTTTTGTAGATCATTCTAGGCCCAGAGGTATGTGAACCTAACCCTGCTTCCACTAGTGGAGAAGCACTTATTTTATGTTTCCGAAGTATGACCTTTTGTACAATGGACCAGTGGGAGACTTGCAGTGGTTCTAGAATGAAACAAAAACATTTATTTAAAAAATCATAATATAAATGATGTATAAAGTGTACTCACTTTTTAACATTATAAGAAATTCCATTTCATTTCTTTGGTATCACAAAGGCCTATTTCCATTGCAGAGTGCGAGTAGGTGGTTATGTGGGAGCCATGGAGTATTGGGTACCACCTAAAATGGTCCAGAGTAAAAAAAGGTTGAGAGTCAGTTCTGGGAAGGAATATTCAGTTCTTATGAGACATATCATAAGAGATATGTCAGGCTTTTAAAATTATGAACCCAGGTTTCCAAATTCATAAAATCGCAGACCTGCCTGTGGGTGGTAAAGGAAAAGGTAGAGGAGAGAGCCATTCCAGCAAGCGGAGGACAATGTAGAAAACTTTACTTACTGAAGGTAGCTCCCGTCAGCAGCTGAGCAGGAGAGCTGAGCAGGCTGTGATTGCAGCTGATTAACTCTGCTTATTCCTGCCGGAGAAATCAGTAAAAAGAGCAATATCACTAAGGGATCTGAAGAATGAGGGCTGGGAAATGGCATCAAGTTGAAAGCATGAGGAGCATTTAAGATAAAGTTTTTATTCTATTTAGAAACAATTTATATGAAGGAAACATGTGACAAGTTTATTTTAATTTTTAAATATGTTTTTATTGATTTTTAGGGAGAGAGAGGAAGGGAGAGGGAGAGAAATTGGCTCCTTCTTTCACACCCCCTTCTGGGAATTGAGCCCGGGCATGTGCCCTGACCAGAATAGAACCAGCAATCTCTTGGTGCATAGAACGACGCTCAACCAACTGAGCCACACTGGCCAGGGCAACAGGTTTCTTGGAAACCATTGAATCTTCTCTTATTAGCTGGTATGGAGGAAGGTAACTCACGTTTCCAGAAAGGTAGGGCGTCTTAAGCATTCAACAGGGACACGTCAATCACACTCTCTTTCCTACCCAATTTGTTTCCTCGACCTCAGACAGTCATTGACTCTTCTTTAAAAAAGTTATTTATCAATTACAGTTGACATACCAATATTATGTTAGTTTCAGGTATATAACATAGTGATTAGACTTTTATATACTTTACAAAGTGCTCACTCCAATAAGTCTAGTACCCATCTGACACTGTATATATAACTACTAGAGACCCAGTGCATGAAATTCATGCATGGGTATGGTCCCTAGGCCTGGCCTGTGATCAGGGCCATCTTCCCTGGCTGCCCACAGCCAGCCCCACCCCCCACCGCCACCCATCCCCAGTTCCCCATTTGCCATTGGGTGATCGGAGCCTGCTGGCCAGGGAAAGGGATGGAGAGGTGGTCAGTGCACCTCATAGTGACTGGTCGAGCAGCCGTTCTGGTCGTTCACTGTTAGGGTCAATTTGCATATTACCCTTTTATTATATAGGATGTATGGTGGGGTCATGACTCTTTTTAAAAATGTTATCTTTATTGTTAACAGTATTACAGACGGCCCCTTTCTTTCCCACTGACCCTCCCACCCTCACCTCTACTGACCCTCCCAGGCCTTCACCACACTACTGTCTGTGTCCATGGGTTATGCGTAAGTGCATATAAGTTCTTAAGTTAATCTCTCCCCACCCTGATCCTTGAACATGTTAAAAAAATAAATAAAACCTTGGTAGAAATTGCAGATGTAGACTCCCTGCCCTAAGATGACTGCAGGTCTGAGAGGGGGATGAGTAAAGCACAGCACTTAGAATGCAGGGCGCACAGTGCTAGAGAACAGGCACGTATAGCTAAATGGGTCAGAAATTCAGATGCAGAAAAGGGCTTTTGTTTTGGGGACCTGGGGATAGACTAGACCAGGCTCCTTGAAAGACATGTCATTTGAATTGGGCCTGGAGGGATGGATGTGACCTTAGCAAGCAGAGTTGAAGGCAGAAAGGATTACAGGGCTAGAAAGGTAGAGTGCTTATCTAGGGGAGCTGGGGGAAAGATGACCCAGGTTAAGGAATTTTCACTTTATATAATCAGGAAGAGCAGCTGTCAGAAGTTGGAGGAAATCTCATGCGGTGGGTGATTAGTCTACATGATTTCTCTGCTGCCTTCTAATGGTGTCGTAGAAGAGCCAACAATATTATTCTAATGAAACGTTCTAAACTGCAGGCCCAAGAATGGAATTACAAAGTCAGCTCCGTACTATGCTCAGCCTTGTACTTCTTTGGGGTTCAACATGGAAACTGGTGCAAAAGGCAGAATTTTATGCCATTTTAGTTTTCCCAGTCACTTTAGAAGATGTGGCAGTGATAGAAAATTAGCAGAAAAGAAATTCTGAACGTAGCCAGTGGCTCTTGCAGTTTTGCCCATTAATTGTTTTATAAAAATAAATAACTGAAAATTGTATGTAACAACATGAAGGAAAAAGAATAATATGGTTGCTGT
>NW_005875750.1:4309-11923 GCF_000147115.1 Myotis lucifugus | reverse complement strand
TGGTTCTTTCAAAAAACTCCAGCCAATTCAGCCAAAATAGTAAATATGAACAGTATTCTCTTTATTTAAAGGTTCATACCCAAATTCTGAGCTCTATAAATGGCAATTCTTCATGTTTAAAAGAACTTTCTTCAGGAAAGCATCTAGTCAGTTAGCCAGAATTGTAACATTATCAGTAATCTTGTCATTTCACAGCTTTATACCTCTAATCTCGGTGTTTGAACAAGGCCTTAACGAAAGTATGGCTGTATTTACTTGTATTTCAAGCGATTTCACACGTTTCTAATCATTTCCATGTACAATCATTGTGTATTTTAAGAGTTTTACCAACATGAGACAGTTTTCTTAGAAATATATACATGAATCTTCAGGATTTAAACTGCTTCTTTCAAAAAACTCCAGCCAATTCAGCCAAAATAGTAAATATGAACAGTATTCTCTTTATTTAAAGGTTCATACACAAATTCTGAGCTCTATAAATGGCAATTCTTCATGTTTAAAAGAACTTTCTTCAGGAAAACATCTAGTCAGTTAGCCAGAATTGTAACATTATCAGTAATCTTGTCATTTCACAGCTTTATACCTCTAATCTCGGTGTTTGAACAAGGCCTTAACGAAAGTATGGCTGTATTTACCTGTATTTCAAGGGTTTTCACACGTTTCTAATCATTTCCATGTACAGTCATTGTGTATTTTAAGAGTTTTACCAACATGAGACAGTTTTCTTAGAAATGAATATATGAATCTACAGGATTTAAACTGCTTCTTTCAAAAAACTCCAGCCAATTCAGCCAAAATAGTAAATATGACCAGTATTCTCTTTATTTAAAGATTCATACACAAATTCTGAGCTCTATAAATGGCAATTCTTCATGTTTGAAAGAACTTTCTTCAGAAAAATGCCAAGTAAGTTAGCCAGAATTGTAACATTATCAGCCATCTTGTCATGTCAGAGCTTTATACCTCTAATCTCGGTGTTTGAACAGGGCCTTAAGGAAAGTATGGCTGTACTTACTTGTATTACAAGGGTTTTCACACGTTTCTAATCATTTCCATGAACAATCATTGTGTATTTTAAGAGTTTTACCAACATGAGACAGTTTTCTTAGAAATATATACATGACAATTCAGGATTTAAACTGCTTTTTTCAAAAAACTCCAGCCAATTCAGTCGAAATAGTAAATATGAACAGTATTCTCTTTATTTAAAGTCTTCATACACAAATTCTGAGCTTTAAAAATGGCAATTCTTCATGTTTGAAAGATCTTTCTTCTGAAAAATGCCAAGTAAGTTACCTTGAATTGTAACATTATGAGTAATCTTGTCATTAAACAGCTTTTTACCTCTAATCTCGTTGTTTGAACAAGGCCTTAACGAAAGTATGGCTGTATTTACTTGTATTTCAAGGGTTTGCACACGTTTCTAATCATTTCCATGTACAATCATTGTGTATTTTAAGAGTTTTACCAACATGAGACAGTTTTCTTTTACATATATAAATGAATCTTCAGGATTTAAACTGCTTCTTTCAAAAAACTCTAGCCAATTCAGCCAAAATAGTTAATATGAACAGTATTCTCTTTATTTAAAGGCGTTATACACTAATTCTGAGCTCTATAAATGCCAATTCTTCATGTTTAAAAGAACTTCCTTCAGGAAACATCTAGTCAGTTAGCCCGAATTGTAACATTATCAGTAATCTTGTCATTAAACAGCTTTATACCTCTAATCTCGGTGTTTGAACAAAGCTTTAAAGAAAGTATGGCTGTATTTACTTGTATTTCGAGGGTTTTCACACTTTTCTAATCATTTCCATGTACAATCATTGTGTATTTTAAGAGTTTTACCAACATGAGACATGTTTCTTAGAAATATATACATGAATCTTCAGGATTTAAACTGCTTTTTTCAAAAAACTCCAGCCAATTCAGCCAAAATAGTAAATATGAACAGTATTCTCTTTATTTAAAGGTTCATACACAAATTCTGAGCTCTATAAATGGCAATTCTTCATGTTTGAAAGAACTTTCTTCAGAAAAACGCCAAGTAAGTTAGCTGGAATTGTAACATTATCAGTAACCTTGTCATTTCACAGGTTTATACATCTAATCTCGGTGTTTGAACAAGGTTTTAACGAAAGTATGGCTGTATTTTCTTGTATTTCAAAAGTTTTCACACGTTTCTAAACATTTCCATGTACAATCATTGTGTATTTTAAGAGTTTTACCACCATGAGAGAGTTTTCTTAGAAATATATACATGAATCTTCAGGATTTAAACTGCTTCTTTCAAAAAACTCCAGGCAATTCAGCCAAAATAGTAAATATGAACAGTATTCTCTTTATTTAAAGGTTCATACACAAATTCTGAGTTCTATAAATGGGAATTCTTCATGTTTAAAAGAACTTTCTTCAGGAAAACATCTAGTCAGTTAGCCAGAATTGTAACATTATCAGTAATGTTGTCATTAAACAGCCTTATACCTCTAAGCTTGGTGTTTGAACAAGGCCTTAACTAAAGTATGGCTGTATTTACTTGTATTTCAAGGGTTTTCACAGGTTTCTAATCATTTCCATGTACAATCATTGTGTATTTTAAGAGTTTTACCAACATGAGACAGTTTTCTTAGAAATATAGACATGACAATTCAGGATTTAAACTGCTTCTTTCAAAAAACTCCAGCCAATGCAGCCAAAATAGTAAATATGAACAGTATTCTCTTTCTTTAAAGGCTTCATACACAAATTCTGAGCTCTATAAATGGCAATTCTTCATGTTTGAAAGAACTTTCTTCAGAAAAACATTCAGTCAGTTAGCCAGAATTGTAACATTATCAGTAATGTTGTCATTTCACAGCTTTATACCTCTAATCTCGGTGTTTGAACAGGGCCTTAAGGAAAGTATGGCTGTACTTACTTGTATTACAAGGGTTTTCACACGTTTCTAATCATTTCCATGTACAATCATTGTGTATTTTAAGAGTTTTACCAACATTAGACAGTTTTCTTAGAAATATATACATGACAATTCAGGATTTAAAATGCTTCTTTCAAAAAACTCCAGCCAATTCAGCCAAAATAGTAAATATGAACAGTTCTCTTTATTTAAAGTTTCATACACAAATTCTGAGCTCTATAAATGCCAATTCTTCATGTTTGAAAGATGTTTCTTCAGAAAAACGCCAAGTAAGTTAGCTTGAATTGTAACATTATCAGTAATCTTGTCATTAAACAGCTTTTAACCTCTAATCTCGTTGTTTGAACAAGGCCTTAACGAAAGTATGGCTGTATTTACTTGTATTTCAAGTGTTTGCACACGTTTCTAATCATTTCCATGTAGAATCATTGTGTATTTTAAGAGTTTTACCAACATGAGACAGTTTTCTTTTACATATATACATGAATCTTCAGGATTTAAACTGCTTCTTTCAAAAAACTCCAGCCAATTCAGCCAAAATAGTAAATATGAACAGTATTCTCTTTATTTCAAGGCTTCATACACAAATTCTGAGCTCTATAAATGGCAATGCTTCATGTTTGAAAGATCTTTCTTTAGAAAAACGCCAAGTAAGTTAGCCAGAATTGTAACATTATCAGTAATCTTGTCATTAAACATCTTTATACCTCAAATCTCGGTGTTTGCACAAGGCTTTAACGAAAGTATGGCTGTATTTACTTGTATTTCAAGGGTTTTCACACATTTCTAATCATTTCCATGTACAATCATTGTGTATTTTAAGAGTTTTACCAACATGAGACAGTTTTCTTGGAAATATATACATGAATCTTCAGGATTTAAACTGCTTCTTTCAAAAAACTCCAGCCAATTCCGCCAAAATAGTAAATACGAACAGTATTCTCTTTATTTAAAGATTCATACACAAATTCTGAGCTCTATAAATGGCAATTCTTCATGTTTGAAAGAACTTTCTTCAGAAAATCGCCAAGTAAGTTAGCCAGAATTGTAACATTATCAGTAATCTTGTAATTTCACAGCGTTATACCTCTAAACTCAGTGTTTGAACAAGGCCTTAAGGACAGTATGGCTCTATTTAGTTGTATTTCAAGGGTTTTCACACGTTTCTAATCATTTCCATGTACAATCATTGTGTATTTTAAGAGTTTTACCAACATGAGACAGTTTTCTTAGAAATGAATATATGAATCTTCAGGATTTAAACTGCTTCTTTCAAAAAACTCCAGCCAATTCAGCCATAATAGTAAATATGAACAGTATTCTCTTTATTTAAATATTCATACACAAATTCAGAGCTCTATAAATGGCAATTCTTCATGTTTGAAAGAACTTTCTTCAGAAAAATGCCAAGTAAGTTAGCCAGAATTGTAACATTATCAGCCATCTTGTCATTTCAGAGCTTTATACCTCTAATCTCGGTGTTTGAACAGGGCCTTAAGGAAAGTATGGCTCTACTTACTTGTATTTCAAGGGTTTTCACACGTTTCTAATCATTTCCATGAACAATCATTGTGTATTTTAAGAGTTTTAACAACATGAGACAGTTTTCTTAGAAATATATAAATGACAATTCAGGATTTAAACTGCTTCTTTCAAAAGACTCCAGCCCATTCAGCCAAACTAGTAAATATGAACAGTATACTCTTTATTTAAAGGCTTCATACACAAATTCTGAGCTCTATAAATGGCAATTCTTCATGTTTGAAAGATCTTTCTTCAGAAAACCGCCAAGTAAGTTAGCCAGAATTGTAACATTAATAGTAATCTTTTCATTAAACAGCTTTATACCTCTAATCTCGATGTTTGAACAAGGCCTTAACGAAAGTATGGTTGTATTTACTTGTATTTCAAGGGTTTTCACACGTTTCTAATCATTTCCATGTACAATCATTGTGTATTTTAAGAGTTTTACCAACATGAGACAGTTTTCTTAGAAATATATACATGAATCTTCAGGATTTAAACTGCTTCTTTCAAAAAACTCCAGCCAATCCAGTCAAAATAGTAAATATGAACAGTATTCTCTTTATTTAAAGGTTCATACACAAATTCTGAGCTCTATAAATGTCAAGTCTTCATGTTTGAAAGAACTTTCTTCAGAAAAACGACAAGTAAGTTAGCTAGAATTGTAACGTTATCAGTAATCTTGTCATTTCACAGCTTTATACCTCTAATCTCGGTGTTTGAACAAGGCCTTAACGAAAGTATGGCTGTATTTACTTGTATTTCAAGAGTTTTAACACGGTTCTAATCATTTCCATGTACAATCAGTGTGTATTTTAAGAGTTTTTCCAACGTGAGACAGTTTTCTTAGAAATATATACATGAATCTTCAGGATTTCAACTGCTTCTTTCAAAAAACTCCAGCCAATTCAGCCAAAATAGTAAATATGAAAAGTATTCTCTTTATTTAAAGGTTCATACACAAATTCTGAGTTCTATAAATGGCAAGTTTCATGTTTGAAAGAACTTTCTTCAGAAAAACGCCAAGTAAGTTAGCCAGAATTGTAACATTATCAGTAATCTTGTCATTTCTCAGCTTTATACCTCTAATCTCGGTGTTTGAACAAAGCCTTAACGAAAGTATGGATGTATTTACTTGTATTTCAAGGGTTTTCACACGTTTCTAATCATTTCCATGTACAATCATTGTGTATTTCAAGAGTTTTACCAACATGAGACAGTTTTCTTAGAAATATATACATGGATCTGCAGGATTTAAACTGCTTCTTTCAAAAAACTCCAGCCAATTCTGCCAAAATAGTAAATATGAACAGTATTCTCTTCATTTAAAGATTCATACACAAATTCTGAGCTCTATAAATGGCAAGTCTTCATGTTTGAAAGAACTTTCTTCAGAAAAACGCCAAGTAAGTTAGCTAGAATTGTAACATTATCAGTAATCTTGTCATTTCTCAGCTTTATACCTCTAATCTCGGTGTTTGAACAAAGCCTTAACTAAAGTATGGATGTATTTACTTGTATTTCAAGGGTTTTCACACGTTTCTAATCATTTCCATGTACAATCATTGTGTATTTCAAGAGTTTTTCCAACATGAGACAGTTTTCTTAGAAATATATACATGGATCTGCAGGATTTAAACTGCTTCTTTCAAAAAACTCCAGCCAATTCTGCCAAAATAGTAAATATGAACAGTATTCTCTTTATTTAAAGATTCATACACAAATTCTGAGCTCTATAAATGGCAAGTGTTCATGTTTGAAAGAACTTTCTTCAGAAAAACGCCAAGTAAGTTAGCCAGAATTGTAACATTATCAGTAATCTTGTCATTTCACAGCTTTATACCTCTAATCTCGGTGTTTGAACAAGGCCTTAACGAAAGTATGGCTGTATTTACTTGTATTTCAAGGGTTTTCACACGTTTCTAATCATTTCCATGTACAATCATTGTGTATTTTAAGAGTTTTACCAACATGAGACAGTTTTCTGAGAAATATATACATGAATCTTCAGGATTTAAACTGCTTCTTTTCAAAAAACTCCAGCCAATTCAGCCAAAATAGTAATATGAACAGTATTCTTTTTATTTTAAGGGCATAGAAATTCTGAGCTCTATAAAGGGCAATTCTTCATGTTTAAAAGAACTTTCTTCAGAAAAACGCCAAATAAGTTTGCTAGAATTGTAACATTATCAGTAATCTTGTCATTTCACAGCTTTGTACCTCTAATCTCGGTGTTTGAACAAGGCCTTAACGAAAGTATGGCTGTATTTACTTGTATTTCAAGCGCTTTCACATGTTTCTAACCATTTCCATGTACAATCATTGTGTATTTTAAGAGTTTTACCAACATGAGACAGCTTTCTTAGAAATATATACATGAATCTTCAGGATTTAAACTGCTTCTTTCAAAAAACTCCAGCCAATGCCAGCCAAAATAGTAAATATGAACAGTATTCTCATTATTTAAAGGTTCATACACAAATTCTGAGCTCTATAAATGGCAAGTCTTCATGCTTGAAAGAACTTTCTTCAGAAAAACGCCAAGTAAGTTAGCTAGAATTGTAACGTTATCAGTAATCTTGTCATTTCACAGCTTTATACCTCTAATCTCGGTGTTTGAACAAGGCCTTAACGAAAGTATGGCTGTATTTACTTTGTATTTCAAGAGTTTTAACACGTTTCTAATCATTTCCATGTACAATCAGTGTGTATTTTAAGAGTTTTACCAACGTGAGACAGTTTTCTTAGAAATATATACATGGATCTTCAGGATTTAAACGGGTTCTTTCAAAAAACTCCAGCCAATACAGCCAAAATAGTAAATAGGAACAGTATTCTCTTTATTTAAAGGCTTCATACACAAATTCTGAGCTCTATAAATGACAATTCTTCATGTTTGAAAGAACTTTCTTCAGAAAAACACCAAGTCAGTTAGCCAGAATTGTAACATTATCAGTAATCTTGTCATTTCACAGCTTTATACCTCTAATCTCGGTGTTTGAACAGGGCCTTAACCGAAAGGATGGCTGTATTTACTTGTATTTCAAGGGTTTTCACATGTTTCTAATCATTTCCATGTACAATCATTGTGTATTTTAAGAGTTTTACCAACATGGAGACAGGTTTTCTTAGAAATAAATACATGAATCTTCAGGATTTAAACTGCTTCTTTC
>NW_005875750.1:0-3736 GCF_000147115.1 Myotis lucifugus | reverse complement strand
TTTCAAAAAAAACTCCCAGGCAATTCAAGCAAAATAGTTAAATATGAACCGTTTTTTCCTTTATTTCAAGGCTTCATACATAAATTCTGAGCTCTATAAATGGCAATTCTTCATGTTTGAAAGAACTTTCTTCAGGAAAACATCTAGTCAGTTAGCCAGAATTGTAACATTATCAGTAATCTTGTAATTTCACAGCTTTATACCTCTAATCTCGGTGTTTGAACAAGGCCTTAACGAAAGTATGGCTGTATTTACTTGTATTTCAAGGGTTTTCTCATGTTTCTAATCATTTCCATGTACAATCATTGTGTATTTTAAGAGTGTTCCCAACCTAAGACAGTTTTCTTAGAAATATATCCATGAATCATCAGGATTTAAACTGCTTCTTTCAAAAAACTCCAGCCAATTCAGAGAAAATAGTAAATATGAACAGTATTCTCTTTATTTAAAGGCTTCATACACAAATTCTGAGCTCTATAAATGGCAATTGTTCATGTTTGAAAGAACGTTCTTCAGAAAAACATCTAGTCAGTTAGCCAGAATTGTAACATTATCAGTAATCTTATCATTTCAATGCTTTATACCTCGAATCTCGGTGTTTGAACAAGGCCTTAACGAAAGTATGGCTGTATTTACTTGTATTTCAAGGGTTTTCTCATGTTTCTAATCATTTCCATGTACAATCAATGTGTATCTTAAGAGTTTTACCAACATGAGACATTTTTCTTAGAAATATATACATGACAATTCAGGATTTAAACTGCTTCTTTCAAAAAACTCCAGGCAATTCAGCCCAAATAGTAAATATGAACAGTATTCTCTTTATTTAAAGGCTTCATACACAAATTCTGAGCTCTATAAATGGCAATTTTTCATGTTTGAAAGAACTTTCTTCAGAAAAACATCTAGTCAGTTAGCCAGAATTGTAACATTATCAGTAATCTTGTCACTTCACAGCTTTATACTTCTAATCTCGGTGTTTGAACAAGGCCTTAACGAAAGTATGGCTGTATTTACTTGTATTTCAAGGGTTTTCACACGTTTCTAATCATTTCCATGTACAATCATTGTGTATTTTAAGAGTTTTACCAACATGAGAAAATTTTCTTAGAAATATATACATCAATCTTCAGGATTTAAACTGCTTCTTTCAAAAAACTCCAGCCAATTTCAGCCAAAATAGGAAAATATGAACAGTAATCTCTTTATTAAAGGCTTCATACACAAATTCTGAGCTCTATAAATGGCAATTCTTCATGTTTGAAGAACTTTCTTCAGAAAAACCTTCTAGTCAGTTAGCCAGAAATTGTAACATTATCAGTAATCTTGTCATTTCACAGCTTTATACCTCTATCTCGGTGTTTGAACAAGGGCCTTAAACGAAAAGTATGGCTGTATTTACCTGTATTCAAGGGTTTTCACACGTTTCTAATCATTTCCATGTACAGTCATTGTGTATTTTAAGAGTTTTACCAACATGAGACAGTTTTCTTAGAAATGAATATATGAATCTACAGGATTTAAACTGCTTCTTTCAAAAAACTCCAGCCAATTCAGCCAAAATAGTAAATATGACCAGTATTCTCTTTATTTAAAGATTCATACACAAATTCTGAGCTCTATAAATGGCAATTCTTCATGTTTGAAAGAACTTTCTTCAGAAAAATGCCAAGTAAGTTAGCCAGAATTGTAACATTATCAGCCATCTTGTCATGTCAGAGCTTTATACCTCTAATCTCGGTGTTTGAACAGGGCCTTAAGGAAAGTATGGCTGTACTTACTTGTATTACAAGGGTTTTCACACGTTTCTAATCATTTCCATGAACAATCATTGTGTATTTTAAGAGTTTTACCAACATGAGACAGTTTTCTTAGAAATATATACATGACAATTCAGGATTTAAACTGCTTTTTTCAAAAAACTCCAGCCAATTCAGTCAAAATAGTAAATATGAACAGTATTCTCTTTATTTAAAGTCTTCATACACAAATTCTGAGCTTTAAAAATGGCAATTCTTCATGTTTGAAAGATCTTTCTTCTGAAAAATGCCAAGTAAGTTACCTTGAATTGTAACATTATGAGTAATCTTGTCATTAAACAGCTTTTTACCTCTAATCTCGTTGTTTGAACAAGGCCTTAACGAAAGTATGGCTGTATTTACTTGTATTTCAAGGGTTTGCACACGTTTCTAATCATTTCCATGTACAATCATTGTGTATTTTAAGAGTTTTACCAACATGAGACAGTTTTCTTTTACATATATAAATGAATCTTCAGGATTTAAACTGCTTCTTTCAAAAAACTCTAGCCAATTCAGCCAAAATAGTTAATATGAACAGTATTCTCTTTATTTAAAGGCGTCATACACTAATTCTGAGCTCTATAAATGCCAATTCTTCATGTTTAAAAGAACTTCCTTCAGGAAACCTCTAGTCAGTTAGCCCGAATTGTAACATTATCAGTAATCTTGTCATTAAACAGCTTTATACCTCTAATCTCGGTGTTTGAACAAAGCCGTAAAGAAAGTATGGCTGTATTTACTTGTATTTCGAGGGTTTTCACACTTTTCTAATCATTTCCATGTACAATCATTGTGTATTTTAAGAGTTTTACCAACATGAGACATGTTTCTTAGAAATATATACATGAATCTTCTGGATTTAAACTGCTATTTTCAAAAAACTCCAGCCAATTCAGCCAAAATAGTAAATATGAACAGTATTCTCTTTATTTAAAGGTTCATACACAAATTCTGAGCTCTATAAATGGCAATTCTTCATGTTTGAAAGAACTTTCTTCAGAAAAACGCCAAGTAAGTTAGCTGGAATTGTAACATTATCAGTAACCTTGTCATTTCACAGGTTTATACATCTAATCTCGGTGTTTGAACAAGGTTTTAACGAAAGTATGGCTGTATTTACTTGTATTTCAAAAGTTTTCACACGTTTCTAAACATTTCCATGTACAATCATTGTGTATTTTAAGAGTTTTACCACCATGAGAGAGTTTTCTTAGAAATATATACATGAATCTTCAGGATTTAAACTGCTTCTTTCAAAAAACTCCAGGCAATTCAGCCAAAATAGTAAATATGAACAGTATACACTTTATTTAAAGGCTTCATACACAAATTCTGAGCTCTATAAATGACAATTCTTCATGTTTGAAAGATCTTTCTTCAGAAAACCGCCAAGTAAGTTAGCCAGAATTGTAACATTATCAGTAATCTTGTCATTAAATAGCTTTATACCTCTAATCTCGGTGTTTGAACAAAGCCTTAATGAAAGTATGGCTGTATTTACTTGTATTTCAAGGGTTTTCACTCGTTTCTAATCATTTCCATGTACAATCCTTGTGTATTTTAAGTTTTTACCAACATGAGACATTTTTCTTAGAAATATATACATGAATCTTCAGGATCAAACTGCTTCTTTCAAAAAACAACAGCCAATTCAGCCAAAATAGTATATATGAACATTATTCTCTTTATTTAAAGATTCATACACAAATTCTGAGCTCTATAAATGGCAATTCTTCATGTTTGAAAGAACTTTCTTTAGAAAAATGCCAAGTAAGTTTGCCAGAATTGTTTTTAATAAGAGCCACCTTGTCATGTCGGAGCGTCGTACCTCTAATCTCTGTTTCTGAACTGGGAAAAACGAAAGTATCCTCTAACACTCCGTCCAAGGGAAGCACAGGAACAAATCAGGTAAGATAGAAGCACGTGTATACTAA
>NW_005875749.1:0-11350 GCF_000147115.1 Myotis lucifugus | reverse complement strand
TTTGGCCCGATCCCACAGGCCAGGCTGAGGGATCCCACTGGTGCATGAATTCATGCACTAGGTCTCTAGTTTGTAATAAAAATGTTTTAAGAAAGCATCAGTCTGGGGCTATATATGAAGTGAAGAAGACACTAAAAAGCTGAGATGATGATTAAGGCAAGAGTGGACTTTGAGACAAGAAGGGAGGAATCAAGGGAAGCTTTAGAACTAATGACCACAAAGATTCTATTGCTAGATAAACCTTGACAAGTTCCCTTCGGCACCAAACTGGGGAGAATGGAACACTTGAGGAAAACCACTATAAGCAAGTTGATGCCACATTCTGCTGTGTGCAGCAGAATATCTCAGTTCCCCCAAACCATGTGTCAGAAGATTGCACACATGAAAACAACCATTGATTGAATTTTAATGAGTCAACCAAACATTCCTGTAAGACTGGTACCAAAAAGTAAACCCAAATTCCCTGCTATGATCATCCAATGGGAAAATCCACTGTTTTGATATTTGGTATTACTGTCTGTTTTACTTACCCTCTATTTTTTTTCTGTGGGGGAAAATCTGTGCAGTGAGCAAATGCTATAATTTCAGCTGCAAGTTCCCTTATTATCGTTGGCACCTCAGCGGCAGTGTTTGGCTGGGTTTCAATTATGACAGGGATCCCTTCACATTTTCCTTATTACTCAAGAGTCCCAGGGCCTGATTGGCTTTGGCTTCTCCTGGAGGCACTTCCGCTCTTCAGCCTTTGACATGTTTGACCCAGTAGCATCTCCTTTTGACTTTATTGGGAGCTCAGACCCAGGAGAGCTCTTGAAGTGTAAAAGAGGGCAGTTGGAGAAATGAGAACCCAGCACTAATGTGAGCATTGTGTGTGGCAAGCACTAGGACAGACTATACACATTATCTCTTCCAAGCCCCAGATGACTGTAAGATGTTGACCATATTCCCATTTTTCAGATGAGAAACATAAAGCTCAGAGAGTTTTGAAAATTTGTCTGTGGTCAACCAACAAGTTAAGGAGATGGAATTGAGTGTGGTGTGTCCACATTCACGAACTCCTTAGGAGGGAGCCTCACAATGTACCAGAACATCATAGCATAAGGCAGCAATTCTTATGACTGAAACAAGGGAGGATTTTCTTGCTCTGTGTGCTTTGTTGTGTTTTTTGTTGTT
Source organism: Myotis lucifugus (assembly GCF_000147115.1). Classification (NCBI taxonomy): domain Eukaryota; kingdom Metazoa; phylum Chordata; class Mammalia; order Chiroptera; family Vespertilionidae; genus Myotis; species Myotis lucifugus. The sequence continues at coordinate 10,180 of NW_005875749.1, read as the reverse complement.
GTTGTTTGTTTTTTTAATAGAAGCTGTATCTGGAACAATTTTGCTTTTAAAATAAATTTTTATTATCAATAATATACACACAGAAAAGTATACATTTAGAAATGTTGATCTCAAAGTATTTTCACAGAGTGAATATACTCATGTAACCATAATTGGTCTAGTTCATTTATTTAGCAGTTTTTCTTCAGAAGTTTCTTAAATTTTCTGTGGTTTTTCTAGGTATTGACTATTAACGGAATTTTTTATTAGGGGATGCCTCTTCAGCGAGCAACTAATTCTCAATTTTCATCAGGAAGGAATCCGGTCCATCCACATCTGGCACCAACCAAAAACCAGTCATTGCATAATTGGAGGTTTTCTACCTTCCTCTGAAACAGCATCTTCTTTTTCCCTGACCCAAAGACCCCAGCTGACTACAGTGTGACAGCCTGGAATGGATTTTAATCCTTTAATTACATACAGATGTTCAGAGAATTAAAGGCATACATGTGCTCTTTAAAAACTCTTTAAGCAACTTTTTAATGTTCCTTGATTGATCTCCCAGTCAAAATCTGCCTGCTTTCTTCATTGGTACCACAGTTCCTGCCACCAGAACTGAAGCCACAGGAAAGATAGGCTTTTGCTGTTGTGTTCACGGATGTGCTGTAGTAACTAGACCAGTGCCTGGCATAGGCGAGGTGCCCAATAAATATTTGATGAAGAAATAAAAGAGTAAAAAAAAAAAAACTCCATTCACCCAATCTCAAAATGTTTTATTTATTTAACCAATGTTATTAACCTTTAGATCATTTGATACTCTTCCTCTCTTCTATTCCCCACTCACAACATCTTCAATCATTTTCCAAATCCTGTCATCTCACTATTTATCACATTCTTTCCAGTCCCATTTAGTCCATACATTTACCATTTTATACCTGGAGTCTAAATCCCTTTCTAGTTAGTCTTTTAATTCCATTCTCTATGTAAGATTCATTGTTACCAGATTTTTTCTACATTTTACTATTTTAAAATATGTTTTTATTGATTTTTAGAGAGATAAGAAAGGGAGAGAGAAATAGAAACATCTATGAGAGAGAAACATCAGTCGGCTGCCTCCTGCATGCCCCCACCAGGGATTAAGCCTGCAACTCGGGCATGTGCTCTGACCGGGAATCAAACCAGTGACATTTTGGTGCATGGGTTGATGCTCAATCACTGAGCCATACCAGCCTGGCTCTACATTTTACTTTTTTCATGGTATTTCCTTTCTGAAAAACTCATTCAAATTAACCTCAAATTAAAAGAGGTTATCTCAGAATAGGGGGATTACAAATGACTTTTATTTTCTTCTTTGTACATTTCTGAATTTTTCTAGAATAAATTTTTAGTAAAAATTCCAATTCATATGATTATTATTATTTATTTTTTATTAAATGTATTGGGGTGACATTGATTAATAGGATCATATGGTTTCAAGTGTACCTTTTTATGATACCAGATTTTTATATTGCACTGTGTGGCCACCACCCAAAGTCAAATCATCTTCCAATACCATATGTTAGGCCTCCTCCACCACCATCTCATCCCCTTCCCTCTGGTAACCACCACACTGCTGTTTGTGTTCACAAGTTTTAGTTTTATATCCCACATATGAGTGAAATCATATGGTTCTTAGCTATTTCTGATTGACTTATTTCACACAGCATAATATTTTCAAGGGCCATTCATGTTGTCATTGTGGTTGCTATGTAGAGAATGTATGAAAGAAGAGCAAAGTTGTGGTCCAGTTAATGAAGCCAGATTTAATCTCTACAATCTGGCACCCTCCCTTTTCCAACCTTCCTCCAACAGTTCCCTGAAGGGACTTTTCTACTCCAGCCAACGCTCCCATTTTTTCTATTCCTGTCCCTCTGACATTGCTGCTGCAGTAAGTCCTTTTGACAGAGAACTTCCTCTTTCACTTCTCCTCTGATTTCTCCAAATCTTAACCTTCTTTCCCGTGGATACTCGCAGCTATTGTCCCATTTCCCCTTCTCCCTCTGAGACCACATTCCTGGATCTGGTGACTTTGCTTTATATCTTGTAGTTCCAGATACCACCACAGAGCTGCACATGAAAATCAGAACTCCAGATGTGCTTACTTCAATTGAGGGTGGCTAAATACTTGACCTCGGCGGGTTTTAATACTTTAATACCTGTCCTGAGAAGAGTGTATCCGCAAGTGGTGGGTGTGACTGGGATTGTGTAATTTCCTGTGGGAAAGGTTCTCTTCCACCTAAGTAAACTCCCAACATTTCCTAGAGTATAATTCTATTAGCTTACCAAATGATATTCCTTCTCAAAGGCTAGTTCCTTAATATAAAACAAAGCTTTTACCATTTATTTTTACTTCAATTTGGAATTATCTCAGATCCGTTTTTAGTCATTTGATCCCTTTTTGTCCTAGTGATGAGGGGCTGGAATGAGAGTCAGGGATCTGGGATTGGAGAGGGAAGGTTGATAATAAGAATGGAAGCCACCAAGTCAGAAGACAAGCTCCTGAAACTTCTTAGAGGAATAGAGCCACAGCAGAGTAGAGCACTGGCTCTCAAAGTGTGGTTCCAGACCAGCAGTGGCAGACTCATATAGGAATTAGTTAGGCAGCAAGTGTTTGCCACTTCCCCAGACCTTTTTAATTCAGAAACTCTAGGGTGGGGTCCAGCAATGGTGCTTTGGAGATTACTGCCCAAGTGTTTAAAGGGAGGATCTACAAAGGATTCAGTTCCTTCCTTCTACACTCCCTGGTAACAAAGATTAAAAATGTAAAACTCAAGCATTTCTGAGACTTATGCATTGCTGGATTAAAGGAGGTTCTATTTAAAATCCCTATTCAAAAAAAGTTACCGAGTACCTAGGATATCCCAGCTACTGTTTAAGTCACAGTAAATACGAAGATGAGTGACTGTTTCTTCCTGGAGGAGGCCTGCTCAAGACTGTGTCTTTGTGTGCGCCGGTGCCCATGCGTGTGTGTATTCGTACGTGCGTGCCTGTGCGTCTGTGTTGGGAGTGGAGTGGAAAGTGAGGAAGGCTTTTTGGAAATAATGAGTCAGTTGGGAGATGATGTCAAAAAGTGAGAAGAGCCAGCCTGCAAAAAAGCACAAAGATTCCCTTGTCAATGCATATTTTGATCCTTAAAGATATACTGCAACCTTGCAGGAGCCAAATGAGGTAGGAGCTTGCTTTTTTTTCTGCTTGGCTTCACTTTGATCTCACAACTTGGATGCAAAAGGGACACCTGCATCCTAGTTCCTGGTCATCTTAAAGTGCAGCTTTGCTTCCAACTCAATTTTCTGGCTGATTTTCAAGGATTTCTCTGAGGATGCTGTTCTCTCTGATTCTTCCTGAATCTGCCACCCACTTAAAATACTAACTCCCCTACCACCCACAATTTTCTCAGGCCAGGCTCATCCCAGGCAAAACTGTTCCACAGTCAACATTTATTGTGCTTGCTTTTCTCCAAACAACGAACTTGGTCCTTAGGAGGTTTACAAATGTGTATAAGACACTTACAACCTAGCTAAGGACGTAAGACCTTGAATAAAAAAATAGTAATAACAATATAGTCTGCCAATGACTTACCAAAAAATGGTAAACACTGCAGGAGGACAGGGAGCCACAAGCTGTGGGCCATTTAAAAATCAGTCTGCTGCCTATTACTGTAGGCCTGTGAGTTATGATGTTTTCCCATCTTAATACATCATGACACATGAAATTTAAATTTGAGTGTTTATAAAGTTTTATTGGAACACATGATGTTCATTTAATTATACTCTATCTATAGCTGATCTCTTGTTACAATGGTAGAATTAAGTATGTAGCTGAGACAAAGACCATATGGCCTACAAAGTCTAACATATTTATTACCTGGCCCTTTACAGATAAAGTTTTCTGACCCCTGCTGTAGAACAAGGGTTTCCAAAATAGTTTATTTAAAATATATATATGAAACAGAAAAGTAGACCCTCCTTGCTTAATCATTATCACCACTATCCCCCTACTTTTTATCTTTCTCCCTTTCCCAGCTTTCCAGTTACCTTCAAGAAATGCTAGGGTTCCAATTTGAAAAACTGCTACAGTAAGTGGTTCAGAGCAGGTAGAGATCGTCTGGCACAGTTAAGCAAATTTTCTTTGGAAAAAAAAATGAGTATGGAGCTGGGCTTTGAACATTGGATAAAATTAAGAAAGGAGATTATCAAAGTAAAATTTTCAAAAAGTTATAAATATTATTCATTTAAGGATATATTCAGTTCATTAATGAGAGAATCAGGAGAATAGTAAAGCTAGTCCAAAGAGTATTTGAGAAATGACATGTGCATAGGCATTTGAAAAAAAAAATTTAGGATTAGTTTAGGTTAGGTACAAATTGGTTAATATCTTATAAGGCAAGAAATCCAGTGGGGTTATCTTTTCCACTGGATAGAAATCATTGATATTGTTAATAGACAAAAAAATTATAAATTAGCATGTAGTTTCCCTAAATCTAGACTTTTAATTAATAATGAGTAACTAGTCAAATAAAAATATATTCTCCAACATGATTACATAATCCTTGGGGTGACCAGTTAAACAATGCTCCAATAAGACATTGAAAGGACGTTCTTTTTTTTCTTTTCCTTAGTTACAAGTTTTCTCTATTCTTTTTAAACACAAAGTGAAGGAGAGTATTCCTTTAAGATTTTGTTCCCAGCAAATGTTGAGAGGTGGGAGGGAGAAGAAACACTTCCCTCTTATCCTTCCTTGTTCTTCTAGCTGGTCTAATAGTAAAATTGACAGGAGACAGATTAACAGAAGAAAATAACCAAATTTATTATGTATGTACAGATAGGGGTTTCATAGGAATATCAGGCATTTGAGACTTATAAGCCATCTTGCACTGAGGAAATGGGGTGCAGCTTAAAGGAAGTGGTTTGAACCTCAAAGGGAAGGTAGATGAAAAGAAAACCTTTGGTAAATAAATTCTTGCCAGGCCACCCAGCAATAATGGGTCACAGAGAGGAATTTAGCAGACTTTCCTAGGTTCCTCAGTCTGCCACACTCCTTGAGCAGGGTGTTGTTGTTTTAATATGAATTCTTTTTAGTCGGGTAAAGGGTAGGTAAAATGCTCTTCTTGAGTTTTCTGTTTCTTAAAAGTATTCAGCTTACGATAAAAAAAAAAAGGCATGATTTGAGTTGGTAAAACTCTACTCCCTCTTAGAAGCAAGAATGTATTTGGGTTGGTGGGTCAATTTTAGAGGCAGAGCATTAAGAAACGCCAACCAAAGATACCTGGGTTCCATTCTATGGCACAGGAGTGGGAGTGAGGGTGAAGCATCGCATTCATATTTTTAAGCAGCTGCCCTATTTGTCAGGTTTCTAACCTAAGTTCTCAATCAGCAGGCCTCCAATTTCCAATGGAAATATTAAGCTTCAGCTTACTGAAACTTAAACAGGAATGTCAGAAAAAAAAAAACCCTAAAGAACCAAATAAATTAAAAAGTTAATGCATTTTCCCCAATCTTATCAATAAAAAGGCATCTTGTTATTGTTTTGCATTTTCCTGACTACTAGAGAGATTCAACATCTTTACATACATGTTTTTCTTTGAATTTCCTGCTTATATTTTTAGTTTTTATATCTCAGATTTTTCTATTGAGTTACTTTCTTTCTATCATATCAATCTGTAAAAACTCTTTTATATTTATAAAGGTAATTGACCCTTCATTATATTCACTGCAAATATTTTCTCCCAGTAGACATTTTCCTTTGTTTTTATGGTGTCGTTCACCATTATAAACATTTAAAAAAGTTTTTTATGTGATAATATTGGATAATCTTTTCTCTTGTGGCTTTTAGATTTCCTATGTTGCTTAAGCATGTATCCCATACTCTTAAAGCTATGGGTATATTTCTCCTAAATTTTATTCAAGCTTTTTAAATATTTTCTATTTTACATTTGGATCTTTAATCAATCCAGAATTTAATTTTATAAGTAATGTGGAAAAAAAGTTAACACTTTTCTTCTTGCAGCCAATTATTCCAGTACTATTTTTCAAATTAACCATCAATTCCCAAATATAACTAAAATGCCACTTTTGTCTTATCAAGTTTTCTGATATGCTTGGATCTTCCTCTTAACATTTATTCTTTTTTATAGATTAATTTCTAAACTCTTGCTATAATTCCTCTTTGATTACAGGCCAAAGTTTGTTCCAGTTCCTGTAACTGTGTGTATGATTCAGCCACTGACAGCTGTCAGGCATGTTCTCGGGAAATGGCTGTGGTGTACCCCGGAGCCCTGGGAACTGCTGCATAGGTGTTCAGCTGCCTCTCAGGATAATGCCAGTGTGGTTTTCCTTCTCACAACATCGTGTTGTTGTTTTTTAAATCCTCACCCAAGAACACACGTATTGATTTTAGAGAGAGGGGAATGGAGAGAGAAACATCAATGTGAGAGAAAAACATCAATAGGTTGCCCTGTATGCACCCCGACTGGGGATCGAACCCAAAACCCAGATGAGTGCCCCAACCAATAGAGCCACCTGGCCAGGGCTCTCATAACATCTTTAAGTGGCTCTTTCTACAAGTTAATTCTTTCTAAACATGATCTCATTAACCAGAAAGGTGTTTCCCAAAAAGTACATAAAACATAAAAATCTGGTTTGTAGCTACCAGACGGTGCTATTTCAACATGAAAACTAAGCAGGAACCATTCATTAATACAATATTCATCCAATATTGAACACCTGCTAGGTGATAGGTACGTTCCAGACACTGAATATATAACAGTAAACAAAACAGAAAAAAATCTCCACCCTTATAGAGCAAGTTGGAGGAGACAGATACTGCACATTTAAATTTTTTTTCTTAAATACTTTGTTTTTAATTGAGATATAACACATAGAGTAAAGCATACAGTTTAATAGTTTGCATATGTAATATATATACTATGTAGCTGCCACTCGGATGAAGGTAGAATATCTCCAGCTTCCCAGGCTTCCTTGTTCTCCCTCCCTCCAAAGGTAATAACCTTTCAATGTAACTATTTTGATTACTTTCAATATGTATTAGTTTTGTGAGTGTCTGCACTTTATTTAAATAGGATCACAGTATGTACTATCTTGTGTCTGACTTCTTTCACTCAAAATTTTATCTGTGAGAATCACCATGTTGTAATTTATTCTTTATGGTATCACATGTAAACATATCACCATTTAAAAATCTATTCTCCTAGATATTTCATTATTTCCAGTTTTTGGATATTGGGAATTAAAGTATGAACATTCGTATATATGTGTATGAATGATCATATTATTTATTTCATTTCTCTGAATTCAGGAGTGAACTATCTGGGTCAATATCAAAAGGTTAATAAGGACATGAAAAAGATACTAATCAGGAAATGTGTATTAACACTACAGTGAAATACCGCTACACGAGGCTCCTGCAGTGACGAAGATTAAAATGATAGTTTTAGAGCAAGCATGTCAAACTCATGGCCCGTGGGCCCCACACGGCCCACAAGGAATATTTTTGCAGCCCAGCCAATATGACGGTATGTAAGAAATGTTTTAATAAAAATTTTGTAACTTAATTTTTAAAATATCCTGTTACACATAATTATTTTTTTTTTAATATATTTTATTGATTTTTTACAGAGAGGAAGGGAGAGAGATAGAGAGTCAGAAACATCGATGAGAGAGAAACATCGATCAGCTGCCTCCTGCACATCTCCTACTGGGGATGTGCCCGCAACCCAGGTACATGCCCTTGACCGGAATCGAACCCGGGACCCCTCAGTCCGCAGGCCGACGCTCTATCCACTGAGCCAAACCGGTTTCGGCACCTGTTACACATAATTATTAATAACGAACTACAACGTTCGCTAATGACTGATTCCTATAATCATGTTGCATTCATTTCCCTTCAGGCGCACCATTTCTCTCCACTAATACTAGCAGCGAATATTTTAGCAGCCGATTGCCACGTCATTAGTCTTGTACTGACTTGTTTGCTGTGAGCAACAGGAAATATTTTGCTTTCAGAGAACAAGAAAAATAGGTTTATTTGCATTATGCTTATTAATTTGTGCAGTTATTCAGTGTCTGGTAAGTTAATGTTCAAGAAAAAAATATTAATTTTTATTAAAATGTTCTATTATTTTATGTTACGATTACTCACTTATTTCAGCCCTTTGTATTCAGCATGTCCCTATCGAAATAAACCTAGGTTTCTATGGAAATTGAAGCTTTTGTTTTTTTTGCAGCTCACATAAACTTAAACCTTGTTTATTTGGCCCGTGTTAGCCTTTGAGTTTGACATGCTTGTTTTAAATAAAGGTTGGCAATGATTTGGAATAGATTGGATTCTCGTACATTACTGGTAACAGTGTAAATTGATACAATTATTTTGGAAAATTGGTCATAGCTACTAAATCTAAATATAAGCTTATCTTACATCTGAGCAATAAACAAAACATTTTTAAGCTTCAAAATTGTAATATGTCAGAGGTCTAAGTATAATGAAGAAAAATAAATCAGTGAAGAAGAGAGCATGGGAAAACCTTTTGCAATTTTTAGTTATTCAACATTTGCCATGTACCAAGTGTCATATAAGCAACTGGGTATATAAAGAGGAATAAGATGAGGCATCTGCCCTTAAAGAGTTCCCAAGGGAAGGTGGCCATGTAACCAACTACTGTGATCTGATAGAATGAGTGCTCTGACCTCTACTGGGTACATGGTTTGAGAAGGCACATGACAAAGGCTGGACTTTTCTCACTGGGTCAGTACACTCTCAACTCTGAAACTGGGCAATGCAGCACCTGAAGGAGAGGACAGAGCTTTGGAAGGAAAACTGAAGGCCTAAAGCCAGAGGCAAAGTAGCTGAGCCCATGAAACTGAACTATGAGAGACAACATATCTTTTTTTTTCTTATGGGGATTTCTTTATTATGAAGTTACATATATTTTCACACATATGAAAGCCATTGCTATGTCTTTTACCATGAAAAATCCATTGGCAATCCATTTTTTTACATGCTTTATTCATTTTTCTATCTGGTTGTTTGTTTCTTTTCTAATGATTTGCTAAAATTCTATAATAAGGAAATTAGCCTTTTATCAAATGATTTATAAATTCTGTCCCATTTTCACATTTACTGTGTTTTGGTTGTCTATGATATGTCTTGTTTTCCTGAAAAAAATATTTTATATATATATATGTTTTAATCTTTTTTTATACTTCTGTGTTTAATTACTTCCTTAAAGATCTCATTATAAAAAATATAAAAATAATTCTGGTATCTTAGTTAAGAACTCAGATTGGATTTCTACTGCTTAGGTTCAAATCCTGACTCTGCCACTTACTAGCTGTGCAACCTTGAGTACAATCCTCAACCTCTCGGTGCCTGTTTCCTCCTCTATAGAACATAGTACCCTCTTGTGAGAAGTACATGAGTTAACATCTGTAAAGCACACCGATGTTAGGAAAGGCATTATTACGAGTGTGGGAATGAATGTCTATCTGGGTTACACAGCACGCTCTTTATACACATTCAACTTTATAGGCAAATAATATACTTTTAAAAGGTGACAGAAATTCTATGTCAAAAATGGGAACACAAGCAGCAAGTATGTAGCAAGACCAGAATGCTATCAACAAGAAAGCCATTTTGTTTTCAACCTTCAGTTGTCTCTATTAGTTTGATTCTCGATCAGTCAGCTCATGGGATTTCAGTCTTGTTTGTGTTACCCAACTAAAGGGGTTCATTTGTCTGTGCTCATCAAACCCAATCAAATGTGAACAGGACTTTGCAGCCAAGAAAGTAAAGGCTTATTTTTTTTTCCAGGAAATTGTGTCAAACCCCCAAGCATAAGAGAGAGATTGCTCTAAAACCTGATAGGGGATGGGCTGTCTAGGGGGACATCATTAACCATGGTGGCTGAGGGAGTTAGGATTGTGGTTAGAGTCCTGGTCTGCATTGGTTAGTTGTACCTAGGCTAGGGGCAGTTAATCATTGCATCTGATCTTGATGTCATCCTTGGTGTCATTTGTCTTATTTCCCCAGGGTGTGATAATGGAGACCTTCAGCTTTTCTGGGCCTGCAGATGAAACACCACTGCGGCCTAGATGTTATCAATAGTTTGAGCAAAACTCTGTCTCCATGGTCAACAGACCCTAGGCTT
>NW_005875748.1:0-11350 GCF_000147115.1 Myotis lucifugus | reverse complement strand
CGTGTCACCTCTGACACGCCTGTCATAGGTTCACCATCACTGTGCTAGCCAGAGTGGCATTTCATCTGGTCAACAGCCACTAGCTCCTGCTGGGTGTCCTCCCAGGGCAGGGATGTTCACCCGGCTCCTGGACCCCTGTGTCCCCTGGGTGGAAACCAGGAGTCAAATCTTCCATGAGAAAAAAAAGAACTTTGATGAGAAAAGGAAGTTATATCTTGGTGTTCACTGAGTGAAACTTGGGCTTGCTTTCATGAATGTAGGGAACAACCACAGCCATACCTGTCACCTTAGACCAGTAGAAATCTCAGACCTCCTCACACTCATGACATTCGTTACAAACAGCTGGAGATGATGCTATTGCGATCACTACTCTACCATGATTGAGATTCTTAGCGCCACCACACTGTCTGACATGCTGCTATTCAATACAGGCCTAAAGGAACATGCTATTCCACAAATGGATTCTTTTTACTATTTGGATACTATTTCAATATAATTCGTTTACGCTGTAAGCTCCTGTATTTTATTTTACATTTAAAAACATTATTCTGAGAAGAGGCCCACATTTTCCCCGGGCAGCCAGGGGGCCCCTGGCACAGAAATGGTTAAGACCCTTCTCCAGGGAAACAACCAAGGAGGAATGTAAAGAGTGAGTGTCATACAAACCAGAACAACCGCCCAAACCCCACGGGACCTGGGATTGTAGTCTATCTGATCATTTAAAACAGTGTGATAGAAAAATGCTGCTGTGGAAAACATGATACAGTACAGGCAAAACACAGGCATAATAACAGCAAACCCATGTTTGTACTCACACAAATCCAATTTTTTGTGTTTGTTTTTGTTAAAGGGTGTGTAGAGGGAGCTAAATTATAATGCCAACAATGGTTATTTAGTTGATGGTGCTATTGGTCATTTTTATTTTCTTATTTGTGCCCCCCACCACCCCAATTTTCCATAGGCAACAGCTATCATTAATACATTCAGGAAGAACTGTTATCTTAAGTCCTTATTATTTGCCCGACTGGTATATCAGTGGTTGAGCATGAACCTATGAACCAGGAGGTCATAGTTTGATTCCTGGTCAGAGCATATGTGTAAGTTGCGGGCTCCATCCCCACTAGAGGGCGTGCAGGAAGCAGCCAATAAATGATTCTCTCCCTTTCCCTTACTCACTGAAATCAATAAAAATATTTTCTTAAAAAGAATCCTTATTTGGATTGATTAGGAGATATTTTAATCTTTTAGAGATTGTGCCTTTGCAGAAAAAATGTCACATCTCAACACAAGGTAGCTGGCACTCTTTTCAAAGGGCGGGGGCAAGGCTCAGCGAGTAGTTGGGATATTTTCCAGTTTTCCAGAAGCCCTGGGAGCGTGACCCCACAAAGTCCCAGAAGAGAAACCAGGAGACAGACCCCTCAGCTGCCTGGGCGGGAGCAGTGAGCCAGCCGTCCGGCCTCTCAGACACGAACCATGGGAGGTGTAGCTGGCTGGTCCCCCCTCCCAAACCACAGAGTTTGGGGATCACTGCTCTGGGCTCAAAGATCTCTTTACTGAGATCTTTGCCCTTGAAATTAAGGGGACCCAAGACCAAAGCGGTTCCTCAAAACTGCCCTCGTGCTAACCTCATCCACGGGATCACATCATGCATCAAAATTTAAGCTCCCACTAATTCATCTGATACCAATATTACAAAATGGCTCCTGGCCCGGCAGGTGTGGCTCATTTGGTTGAGTGTCATCCCCTGCGCCAAGAGGTCTCCGGTTCAATTCCTGGTCAGGGCACATGCCCAGCTTGCAGGCTCAACCCGCAGTAGGGGGGGTGTAGGAAGCAGCCAATTGGTGTTGCTATCTCTCTCTCTCCCCCTCTCCCTTCCTCTCTTTCTAAACTAATCAATAACATATTTTAAAAAATAATAAATAACAAAATAAAAAATGGATCCTGTAAAACACAAAAACAACCACCCAATGAAGTTACCAAAGTTGAATAAAGGCGATTTAAAAAATTGATTAGTAGTATCTAATTCTTCTACAACTTCAAGATTAAGATCACCAGGTTCAATGTGCAAATCTGTAACTCCTTTTGCTGAAGCCGTTCTGCATGGCAATTCTTTCCTTAATCTTTATCCTTTTTGTTTCCCCTAGTGGCTAGGGCCTAGTCTATAATTGCCAGAGCATTGTCTGTCAGGGCTGGTAGAGAGATGATTTTAGTGCCCGGCAAATTATCATGATTACTACAGGCTGCTGCATTCTTAATGAGCTCATTCCTGCCCTGAAGACAATGGCATTACCTGACCAGACAAAATTCCCTGGACTGGGGGAGCTGAAGAATCGGAGGGTGCGGACTTGCATGGTTTCTTTTGATATCAGGGCCTCCTGTCAGGATAGTCTGACTTCCATGGCAATTAAAACGATCCGTTGGGGTCACCTCTTTCTTCTGGGGTGAAAACTGACAGTTGTCATGGAGGCCGGATGTGGGAGGGGATGCACTGTTTTGGGTCCTCACAACCCCTCCTGGAGTGGTGACTGGCTGGTTCTAAACAGGCTCTCACCCGTGGCTTTCACTTCGCTCTAGCACCATGGTTTCTACGTGGAATCGGTTCAAGAAAGAAGGGAGCACAAGCAGGAAACACAAAGGTCTAATGAATGTGACAGAGCCAGTACAATGGAGGGAGGATGCTGAGAGCTGGGCTTTGGTGTCATCACGTCGGTGTGTGCCACATACCTGCTAATTGTCCTTGATGTAAAACTTAGGCACCCTAAGCCTTAGTTTTCAGTTATAAAATGAGAATACCTTCCTCATGAGGTTGTTTGGGGGGATTAAATGGGGGCAATATTCACAAAGGGTGTGGCCTACTCTTTGGGATATTTTCAGTTTTCCAGAAACATTACCTCCATATGTATATTTTTTATTGCTTTCAGAGAGGAAAGGAGAGGGAGAGAGAGATAGCGAAACATCCACACCCCACAGTGGGGATCGAGCCGGAAACCTGAGCATGTGTCCTTGTGTTGCATGCCCCCTAAAGAGAGCTTTACCAAGTTCATTTCCTGGGCTTGCAAATGAAGCTGCTTTTGGAAATTTGATTTTGTTGTTCTGAAGATCATTTTGGCTTTGTGAATAGCACAAGCTCCATTCCTGATCAGCCTCAAACAAAAACAGAGCATTAAAGTGTTTAAGGTTCAATCAAAGGCTTGCTGGGAGGGCACCATATTAAAATCACAGAAAAATCAATTTGATTTTTATTTTGAACGTGATTTGTCACAAATAGCGTTCTGATAGATAACACTGATGACATGGTAGCAGATGTAATTTCTATATACCGAGCTCTACGTCTTTGTCAGAGTCATCATTAAGGAATTTGGCACGTATGCAGGAGAACAATAAACGTCAACTGAAATATACACCAGCTACATATAGATGGGCAGCTCAAGTGCGAGATGCTGGCACACGCTATACTTAGAAGTAATAAGATGTGGTCCCAAGTAGCTTGCGTTTTCAAACAAGAACTCTCTTTATGTTGTCATCGAAAACATCTCATATTCCTGAAGGTCAGGAATGAATGGCACTATTAGCATTTAAAGCTAGTAAAAGGAAAAGTAATTTGATGTTCATTTAACATAACATTTTATGAAATAGCTTTGTAAAGTCCTCATTATTTTTCCACAAAGGAGGCTGGGAAGGCAGGGAGATGCCTGGTTTTCCACCGAGGGCTTTGTATCCCACCCTTGTCACTGCTGACCTCTGACTCAGTGGGGGACTGAGGAACGATGGGGTTTGTGGGGGGACAGGCACAGGCAGGTGCTGCCCTGGTCCTGGGAGCACAGGTAGAAAGAGAGGCAGGTGGGAGTCAAGGCCAGCTTCGCCCCCTTGTGGAGCCCCATATCACACTCTGAGAATGAGTAAGCCTTAAGATTAGCAAGTGCCATTTAGACTCTTAGAAGGAGATACGCGTTGGTTCTCAACCCTGGCTATACATGTCCCACAGATTTTTAAAAAATACTGGTGCTGGGCCCCACCCCAGAAATTCCTACTGGTCCCGGGGATGGCCCTGGCATGGGGTTTCCTTTGAAAGCTCCCCAGTCAATTCTATTACGTAGCGAGGGCGAGAACCTCTGTTCTATAATTTGCCCCCCTACTGGGGATCAAGTCTGCAACCTGGGCATGTGCCCTGATCAGGACTGGAACTGGTGACCTCTTGCTTCCGGGGTCAATCCTCAATCACTGAGCCTCGCTTCCTATACATGGCAATGCATTTCTTTGCATAAATTCAATAAGACTGATTTCCAAGAGTGGTTTTATTGACTGAAAGCTTTGACTGGAGTGTCATGTTTTAAAGAGCCCTGTCTGAACTCTGAAGACTTGAAGCCAATAGGATGCCATGGAGAAAGCCTGGTATCCTGCTTCGTAGCCCTGAAAATGGCTGGCACTAAAGCGACAGGCCCATACCCTGCCATCACTGGCGGTTAGTCAGAGTAGAAGGGGAGCAATGAGGGTGCCTCTGCGTCCCTGCAGAATCCACACACACTCTATGCCAGTGATGGGAACCTTTTGAGCTCGGCGTGTCAGCATTTTGAAAACCCTAACTTAACTCTGGTGCCGTGTCACATATAGAAATTTTTGATATTTGTAACCATAATAAAACAAAGACTTATATTTTTGATATTTATTTTATATATTTAAATGCCATTTAACAAAGAAAAATCAACCAAAAAAATGAGTTCGCGTGTCATAGGTTCGCCATCACTGCTCTATGCCACCAGGAGGAGGAGGAGGGCTACTAAAATAAGCCTTGTAGCCGGCATGGCCCGGGTAAAGTCAACACAGGTGAGGAACTCACCTAACTCAGCAGATACTGCAGGCAGGCCTGATAGCAGCTAGATGGCTTGGTTTCCCTGCCCTCCGGGGCACATTTAAGACTCAACCATGAAATTCCCCCAAAGGTGGTCAGTTACCATTCTTGTTGTGTTTATGCAAATAATCAGGTCAAATGGAATACAATAAGTAAATTAATCTTAATTTGGCCCTTTAATAAGGGTAATTTTAAGGAGAAAAATTCTATTTCAATAGGAGTTATTAGAACTGAAAATGTTTTCTTTCCCTTTCACCAGACCATTTGTTGTAACTCTTGCTGTTCTAATTGCTCAGTAATACTAAATTTTATAATACAGTTTGTCTCCAACAGGTCACAAGCTCACCTCCTTCTGTGCCCTGGCCTCATTGTCCCTCTGACAGACAGCAAGGATCTCTTCTTGGCTCTAAAAGAAAACTCCGTCCCTCTTCAGCATGGAAGTAACCAGAGGAGCCCACCGATGTCCGTTTTCCCTGAAAGAATTCAAACCCAGGATCCTTGAGGGGAAGTATTAGGCAGTTAGATAGTCATGAGTAGAGCGAGGACGATAGGTCGACTGGAGAAGAAATAGATGGGACCCTGAGATGTGCTTCTCACCACTTCATACCAAGTAGGGTTCTCCCCATATAAAATTATATTTGGGAGACCCCCTCCAATACTCCCAAAATTTCAAGAAGAAATAAAAGCTGAAATTCATAACCAATCTTTACTCAATTTCTTACAGGCTTTGCAGTCCACTCAGAAAGCAGTCCAGAAGCACGTCCGAGATGCTCTGCCTGTACCAACTTCTGATCCGATCCATCCCTTCCAACCTGGAGACTCTGCTTGAGTAAAGAAATTTACCACCCAAGGATTGACTCTTACCTGGAAGGGACAGTATACCATTATCCTGACCACCCCTACAGCAGTAAAGTTCAACGGAATCCCGGTGTGCCTCCACCATACCCGACTCAAGGCGGCTAGGCAGAATAAAGAATCGGGACTCCTCATCAGACCCTCTAAAGCTAAGACTCACGTATACCGCAATCATAACTCTTTTTTTATACTCTCTATAGAGGGGAACCCCCATAGACCTCCCCAAAAATAGACATGGAAACTCAGAAATGGAATAACACGGGAAGTACTGGCAAACCTAACAGAGCAACTGTGTGTGTGTGTGGCGGGG
Source organism: Myotis lucifugus (assembly GCF_000147115.1). NCBI lineage: Eukaryota > Metazoa > Chordata > Mammalia > Chiroptera > Vespertilionidae > Myotis > Myotis lucifugus. Next base: position 5,336 of record NW_005875748.1, on the reverse strand, counting down.
GGAGGGGGGGGGGCATCCAACTCACTAGTAGAGTCAATGATTTGACTCGTATACATAAAACCAGTGGGGAATGAAGCATAGGCACTCCATCTTGTACCCGTAACCTCTATATTGTAAAAACTGCTGTTTGAAATTTTCCACTAAGCATAGATGGTCCTTTGTTCTGTGAATTAACTCTGCTATTCTTGGCTTCTGTAAACACGCTTGCTCAAATAAGAGGGAAAATAAGCTCAATTATCTGGCCTTGTGGGCCGCTCTGCTGACATAAGGGTCTGGTTCGTCCCTGGTTACTCCCATGCCAGGTGTCTTTTAGTTATCTGAATTATATTGTGCTCAAGATTACTGAATTGTGTGTGCTCAAGGCTACAAGCTTCCTGCAAAATATCTCCCATTACATAGGGCTTTTTGCAAAGCCCGAGAAAGGTCCAGAAGTATGATCCATATTTGGGGGACAAAGAAACTAAAGGGTATAAAGGGAAAGCTTCCTCCATGTTGCTTTGCTCAGACTTTGAGAGGCAACTCCTCTAAGACCACTGGCGTAATAAAGACTCCAAATTTGGCTTACTAAGGCATCTTGTGTTCAGCTCGCTGGTTTCCAATATAACAGCAGCACCATGCTGGCAAAAGAGCTCCATCAATAGAGCGCTACCAGCCACCAGCTCTGGGCTGGCTCTGGAGAAAGAGGAGAGCAGAGCATTCCATTCAGTCCTCCAGGCGAGCACAGTGGGAGGGAGCCAGCGCCTCAGTAACACTGCAATGCTGGCAGATTAGTGCCCAAAGCAAGGATGTCCCAGGATAGGGTGTCCCAGAGCGGAGAGGAGCAAGGCGGGGAAGGCTCAGCACCATCCTTGGGTCTAGGCCAAGGCTTGCAAGAAGACTGCAGGCTGGGAGGCCAGCCAGGAGGAGGAGGCCCCTGCAATATCCAGGCAAGAGGAGAGAGGACTGTAAGGACAGAGAGGAAACCGGAGGCATAATGGACGGGGTGGGACTGGTTGGCCACAGGTGAGAGCCCTTCTCCCTGGTCAAGGACAGCCTGTCTCACCTCCTCCCCAGACTCACAGACATGGCCGATGACTTGGGGAGAACAATGTTTAAACAGGCCCCCCAAGGTTGTGGGCTACATAATAGGCACTCAGTGAAAGCACTGCCCTGAGCCTTGGATGACTTGGGGTGACTTGGGGTGACTTGGGGTGACCTGGGTCTTGGCTGCAGGTCCAGTGGTGGCCATGTGCTCTGAGGCAGGGAGGCAGCGGATGGAGGCTGAGCTGGGGATTGAACCTGCAACCTGGGTATGTGCCCTGACCGGGAATCAAACCAGTGACCTTTCGGTGCATGGGACAACAACACTCAACCAACTGAGCCACCCCGGCCAGGGCTGCGTACAGGCCTTTTAAAATGGCCTTCGTGTGATTCCCACATGGAGCCCTGCTGGGATACGGTATCCAGTGATATTCAAACAGGAGTTCTACTCCCAGGGCTGTAGGCTACTCGTCTCTAAGAAATTATTAATTTTGTGTTTTTGTTTTGATGACAATCCACGTTTTAACCCAGGAAACAGACAAAGTTTCTCTCTCCTGCGGTCATTTGCCACAAGACCCTTGTTTCCTGGTCGATGGGCAATGAAATGAGATTCATGAGAGGGTCCGGGGTGGTGAGAACTTTCAGCAAGGGTGGCATCCACCTGTTCACTCAGGCCCCGGGAAACCGTGGGGAGCGGCATCTGGGACTGACACTGTGGACGCCATGCCCAGGGTCCCAGGCTTTGAGAGCAGAGAGTCGGCTCTGGGACCTGGAGGAGCAAGTTTGGAGAAGAGGGAGGGATGGTGGAGGACTAGCCTGGCAGGGCAGGAGGCAGGCCTGGGAGGGAGAACTCAGGGCCAGGTTCCTCAGGGGAGATGGAGAGGCAGCCGACTCCTTGGCAGGGGGCATTGCAGGTGCAGAAGCTCAGAAGAGGGAACAGCAGGTTCACTCCAGAACAGCGAGTCCTTCTTCCATGGACGTGACTGTACGGTGGGGGAGTGGCAGCAAGGAAGCCGGCAGGGGCCACGCGGTGGCCTGATTAGTCACCTCAGGCTGTCATAATGAAGTGCCACCGACTGGATGACTCAAACAATAAAATGTATTCTCTTCCAGTTCTGGAGGCTGGGGAGTCTGAGACCGGAATTAGCAGGCCTGGCTCCGACGGATCTCTGGGAAGAGCTGCCCACGCCTCCCCTTCAGGTGGCTGCTGCCACCTTGGCCACGCCTCGGCTGGGAGAAGCATCACCAGCTCGCTTCCTTCATGGCCACACGGGGTTCTCCCTGTGTGCCCGTCAGTATGTCCACATTTCCCCCTTTTTATAAGGACACCAGTCAGACTGACCTGACTCCTCTTTTCCTGCGTGACGACCCGATCTCCAAACAGGGTCATGCTCTCAGATCCTGGCGTTAGGACTCCCAACATAGCTTTTGGGGGAAACATAATCCAACCCCTAACAGTGGCCAACTTGGCACGCCTGGTTTAGGAGCGTGGACTCCCCCTAAACTTCACCTGACACCCCAAGTTATTCTCTTTAGAAAAAGCCCGAATGACATAGCCCGGGGCAGGCCCTCCTCCGGGGGCCGTCTTCGTTTTCGGTGCGTATTGACTTGTAGGCACTCGGTGTCTGTGCCCCATGGCCCATCAGCCGCATGAGGACAGGGAGGGAGCATGTTCTGCTCACTGTTGTAAGAACGTCCCTCAAGGCTGGAAGAGCGCCCCCCCCCCGCCCCCCCCGCACGTTGTAGCCTCATAAAAATAGACATAAGTGCCTGGCCGGTGTAGCTCAGTGGTTGAGCTCGTCCCATGCACCAGGAGGTCACAGGTTCCATTCTCAATCAGGACATTTGCCCGGGATTGTGGGCTCGATCTCCAGTAGGGAGTTTGCAGGAGGCAGCTGATCCATGTCTCTCTCTCTCGCCTTCTTTCTCTTTCTCTCTCTCTCCCTTCCTCTCTCTGAAATCAATAAAAACATATTTTTTTAAAAAAACCAGACATGAATGAATGAACAAACACGTGAGACATGCATCTGAGGGCATAGGGAGCACCCACAGGATTAAGCTGGGAAGAAGCTGCGGGGAGGATGACCTGAAGGGGGTGGTGCAGGGACCTAGAAAGAGGTGATGGCAGCCTCGCAAGGGCAAGGCAAGGACAAGGTCAGGGGACTGGAGGGCACACATACAAGAGGTGCTGAAGCAGAGGAATAAACAAACTTTCAACAGGCCCAGGGTGTAGGAGGAGGACCCAAATTACCCCCATCTCCCCCCCCCCCCACCTTGACAGCTGCTATGCCAGCTGGCAGGGCTCCCCCAGGCCCTGACCTGACCCTGCTGCCACCAGCCAACAGGTGGCAGTGAATGACTTTTCCCACAGGTGCTGGCCTTCCCCTTCTTCCCAGGGCAGACAGCTGGCAGAATCTCAGAACCTCGGATCCCTAGAAAGGAGAGAGGAGCTGAGCTGGCCCTGCCATGGGCAGGCAAATGGAAGACAGCCTGGTGTCCCACTGGCCAGCTTTGGGCCACCCTGCCAAAGAGACCAGGCAGGCTCAGCACTGCCTGAGACTGGTGACTGTGGCAGGGGTGCCCAGCCCTCCTCGGGGGGCAGCTTGGTGCAGGGACAATGTTCCTACATCAGTGGCCTAGATTCCACCCATTTCACAGGTCATCAACTGAGACCTTCAAAAGGAGGGAGCAGCAGCACAGTAGGAGGTGGAGCCCTACGACCAAAGCCTGCTCTTCCAATTGCCCTTAAAGGAAGCCCTTTAACCTTTCAGGACCTGGGTGGTCTTGGCTGTAAAGTGGGACTAAACAGGTGCTCTACACTGAGTGGCCAGTTTATTATGACCACCCCATCAGTACTTTGTTGGGCCACCTTTTGCCTTCAATACTGTGGCAATTATTCTTGGCATTGACTCCACGAGATGTGGAAAGATGATGCGAGGAATCTGACACCATGCCTGATGAATAGCACTGTCCAGTTCTGTGAGATTTGATGGTTGTGGAACCAGCTGCCTGTGGTTCTTTTAACTTTGTCCCACAAATGCTCAATTGGATTGAGATCTGGTGATTGTGGGGGCCACCTAAGCAGGGTAAAGTCTCCCTCATGTTCTTGAAACCACTCCTGCACAATACAAGCACCGTGGCATGGCGCACTGTCTTGCTGGAAGAAGCCATCTCCATTGAGATACGCCATCAACATGATAGGATGAACTTGATCAGCAACGATACTTAGGTATGTTGTGCTATTCAGACGTTGTTCCACAAGAATTAAAGGGCCCAAATCATGCCAATGAAACATGCCCCAAACCATAACACTGCCCCCACCAGCTTGAAGGGTTGCAATCGTGGGTGTGGGGGGCATGCTTTCCTGCTGTTTCCGCCAAATTCTCACTCTGACACCTGCATGATGCAACTGGAAATGTGATTCATCGGACCACATGACTTTTTTCCAATGCTCGACTGTCCAATCCTTGTGTTCCTGTGCGAATTGGAGATATTTTATCTTGGTAACTGCAGACAGCAAAGGTGTTCGAACAAGTCTTCGGCTTCCATATCCCATATGATGCAGTGTACGGCTAATTTGCCTACAAACATCAGGTGGTCATAATAATCTGGCTACTCAGTGTATTTCTTGAGCATTTTCCACTCTGAGAGCTATGATTTGATCACTGCCTTTCCTCCCAGGACCCCACTTGACCAAGACCACCCAACTCCTTTCCGACGCTCAGCCCCCAATGCCTGTCCTTAGGGTTACACTCCCCACATGTGTTTGCTCACCTTATTCTATTACCTTTGATTTTGTCACCTCTTGGGTGATTTCTTATCCTCGGGAAGGGGGTTTGGATGGTGTGCTCCCATGGGTGACTGTTGCTTGAATGGAAAGGAAAAGTCTTTTCTCTACGTTTCAATTTCCAAAATTTCTTGTAGGATCGCAGATTTGAAAAGAACCTTCAAAGTAGATCCTCTAATTGACCCTCACCTGATTCTTGGCTTCTGTCTGCTTCTGCTCAAGTCATAATGTTATCCAGCTGAGACAGGGAGCAAACCCCACTGAGAAACTATTTTCCAATGACTCTAAGCTTTGGAAAGTTTTTCCTTATAGTGAACAAATCTGCCTCAGTGAGTCCCTTGAGGATAGGGGTGACCACCATCTGCCCTTGGCATGTAGAACAGGGCATGGTGACCTGGACATGGCAAGGATGAACTGACACTCTCCCCTTCCTCTCCAGCTCTGCCTCTGGTGGTGGCTGTTGACCAGATGAAAAGCCACTCAGGTGAGCAGTTCACTGATTCCTGGACTAATCTGTGGCAGGAACCAG
>NW_005875747.1:0-11352 GCF_000147115.1 Myotis lucifugus | reverse complement strand
CAGCGGACCCTGAGCTCAGGTAGGTGGAGCGCTGGGCCCGCGCGTGCGCACCGAGGGGAGGGCTGGGGCTGCACAGACAGGCTTTGCTGCCACACAGCGAGGGGGCATCTCTGTGCTGGGGGAGCCTCTCGCCTTCAGTGTGTAAAACATGCCCCACCGGTGAAGCGCAGTGAAGCAAAGGTGTGCCCGTGCTGGACCTCAGGCTTCCTGTAGACGTCACACCTGCCCACGCCAGCCCGCAGCCCTCACAGGCAGGCACAGCGACCTGCCCGAGGACCCAGGGGCAGAAGGGAAAGCGCACAGGTGGGCTGTACCACGTGTGAAATGGACTCTGGGTTTCCAGTGTCTCTTCCGATCCCGGGGGCAGGCAGAGGTTTCTGGCCCTTCTGCTCGGTCAGGCTCTTAGGTCTGACATACAATGAATCCTAAGTGGCAGGGCTTTGCCCCTCAGATGCATCTTTCTCAGGTCTGTGTTTCAGTTCCCTGGAAACAAGAAACGCCTATAGGAAGCAGGGCTCTGTGCGCAGTCTGCCCTGGAAGGAGCCCCCTCTGAACACAGGCCTCTGGGCGGAGCTTCAGAGCAGAGGCAGAGGGGCCCAGAGGAGCAGACCCTGCATGTGCAAGGTCAGAGCAGCTCTTGGTGCTCTGGCCAGGATGGGCCAGTCCTGGTGCTGACACCACCTCCAGAAGTTACCACTCTGTGGCCGGTGGGGGCGGATGGAGCTAGGTGAGCTGGGTGACCCAGGGGCCGGGGGCTCAGGGGGGGCAGGTCCTTGGAGAGCTTGTGAGTGAGGCCTGGGGGGAGGGGTAACCTGGCAGGGTGGGGGGAAGGTCTCCACTTTCCCTAAACATCCTCCCCCCTTTACAGATGCTGTGCTGCTGGCACGCTGTCCTTCACCCGGGACACGGCTGACATCCTGAGCTCCGGGACCCCAGACTGAGGACCGGAGGGTTTTCCAAAGTCATCAATTTCTGACTTTTTTGAAGATTCATCTTCAAACCTTCAGTGACTGGTCCAGGGAAACTTAGTTTGTGAGTCAGAAGGGAAACATCGTTCTTCTCTCTCCTACAAGTAAGTTACCAAAAAATCCTACCAAAAGGGCTTTTTGAGACACATCAAAGCTGAAACCAACAAATAAAAAAGCTTGCCTCACAGCACCCATCTTTTTAACTCAGTGTAAATGATATTACTGCAAAAAGTAAATGCACACTGAGTGTTTTTCTGATAAATTAATCAGAATGAAAACACTGTGGCCTCCTTTGGTGCAATTTCATTCACTGAATCCTCAGTTTTTATTTCTTTGTTCATCAGAAGGACACGTGCGTTGTTGACAATGAGTGGAGGAAAGTGTGTGTTCACGAGGCTGCCTCCTGTAAGGCACCAGCCGGGGGGTGACCTGGGAGTGCATCTAGGAGCTGGTAGGCAGGCCAGGTCTGTGACCCCCCCTTCTTTCTGTCCCTCAGCTGAACCTCAGTTCTCCACACTCTCCCAAGAGCCACAGAAAATGAACGTACCTCAGGTGAGCTCCTTATCCATTCCCCACTGTCTCTTGTAATGGGTTTATGAGGCTTAGAGGGCTCTGTGTTACATGGAAAAAGAAATAGAAATAGATCCAGTCAATCTTGAGGGAAAATAGTTTTATATTTTACTGTGAGCTGTGATGTTTGCTGTCAGCTCTTGGCAGGTGACCGTTGTCAGGGTAACCAGGTCCCCTGCAGGGGCTAGTTTGCTGAGATTGCATGTTAGTCATGAATGTGCATGGAACTATATTGAATACCACTTGTGTACCTATTGACATAAAGCTACACTTATTTCCTTTAATGTGTTCATATTTTAAACAATATAATGGGTTTTCTAATATTAACTTGAATTCCAAATAGACCCTAGTTGCCAATAGGGTGGTAAGTTGCTTTTTGCAAATTTTCCTAAAGCTTTTTGCTGATACTGTATTTAGGATGTTCTCTTTTTGTATCCAAGTTGGATTGGACTGTACTTTCTTCTTTTACTTGGGAAATAATTGACATGAAGTTGAAGGTGCACAACCTGTTGGCTTGATATATTTCCATATTGTGTATGATTACTACAGTAGAATCAGCTAACACCTTTATTGGGTCACATATTTCTACTTTTGTGTGTTGAGGACAGTTAAGAATTAGTTTCTTCGCAACGTCAAGTTTATAATACAGTGTTGACTATAATCACTGTGTTGAGCCTTAGGTCTCCAGAACTTGCTTATCCACTAGTTGCAAGTTTTAGACGATACTTGTTGCTTCCCTTCCCAATTGTGTAGCATGTTCGTAGCCTCATAAAAGGAAATGGGCACTTTCCTGCTCCTTTTCTTTTCTAATCACGCAGATGAGAAGGTCGTGTTACAGGTAGATTTTGTGAAACTCACCTATAAATTTGGGCCTTGAGAGGACTTTTTGCATGAACATTTGGATTAGTACTAACTTTTTGTTAATCTTCACATGAGGATATTTTTTCCACTGCTTTTCAGGGAGAGTTGGGGAAGGTTGGGAGAAAGAGAAAAACATCCATGCGAAAGAGACACACCCACTGCTTGCCTCTCGCACGCACCCCTGCTGGGCGAGTGGGGAGAGAAACAGCAACAGAGATATGTGTCCTTGACCAGGAATCAAACCCACGACCCTTCAATGCATGGGCCAACACTCTAACCACTGAGCAGCACCAGCCAGGGCTTGATTATTAAATTAGTTTGTTAGTGGTGAGTCTATACTGAATTTGTATGTTCTCTTAGTATAATGTTTCTCATTGCATTTTTACAGAAAGTTTTCATTTTTATTTCATTTTTAAATGTATTTTCATAAAGCTTATGACAGTATTCTCTTAGGAACCCCAGGTCTTTAACTGTGTGTCAAGAGTTTCCTCCTTTGATCAGGTTTGAATTTTATTTAGTGCAAGGACTGCTAATAGTAAAGGACAAAATCCGTCCCATCTGAAACCTCCAAGTCCGGGTTTGAGAGTCTTCCCCTGTTGTGCTGGCCGTAGACTCTCAATATTGGGAGTAGAGGAACATGCACTTGCCGTGTCTATCCCCTTCACCTTGCATACCCGCCTGTCAGCCCATTTGTTGACAAGGATATACTTTCCACATGGCATCACCTTGGCACCTCTGAGGGACACCAACTAGTAAGCTCTGTGTGGCTCTGTTTCTGGCCTCTCTTCACCTCCACTGATCTGTACTAATCCTATTGTAATACCATGTTGTCTTGATGAGTGTCTCTTTACAGTCAGTCTTGAAAACAGGTATGTAAGTCTTGCAACTTTGTCTTTTTAAAAGTTGTTTTGGATGTTCTAAGTCCTTTGTTTGTAGAAAGTGTTTTCTGTCAAAAGGCTTGCCGAGCCCTTCCTTTTGATTGCACTGTGTCTGTAGCATCTATAGTTTACATCAGTGTAGGGAGGACTCCGATTGGTCATGTTGAGTGTTCCAGTTCATGAGCACAGTATCTCTCTTCATTTAGGAAGGTGGGTTGGAGGGTTTTGAGGGTTTTGGTTTTTCTCCATTTGGGTTGAAGCGTAGTGTTGACGTACAGATTAAAAGAATAACCCTGTCTATCGTTGAAGACCGATGCTAACGGGGCAGGGCTGGAGCTGGGGCACACAGGAGTCTGTTTCACTCATCCTAGCGGAAATGATGGTCACAGGGTGTTAACTTTACTTTGAAACGCCTAGATTCTGCCTTTATATAAGGGAGAGCCAACCATCTGAGAGTGCCAGTTTCTTTCCCACAACCTCGCAAATAAGAGCCATCTGTCAAGTGTTTAGAATTCTTACCAATGTAAATTTAAAACTTGTACCATATTTTTAAATATATATTTTTTCTCAGATAAGGCAGTGCTTAGAGGAAAATTTTCAATTTCACATATTTATTTTAAAAAGCAACAAAGGGATCTGGGTTACCATCAGTCTTTCCTTACTATAAAACATAGCACAAAATTGCTTAGTTTTTAATTTTATGAGCAATATTTTAAATTAAGAAAATGATTGTGCATGTATATGTACATGAAAATACATTCAAATATTTGGATACTTTAAATATATATTTTTGTGTGACTTCATATGCTCTATATTAAAAAATTGTAAATTCAAGGCAGTATTATACTTGCTAATAATTACCAATACAGGGCTGGGCAAGGTAGGTTTACAGTTGTGAGTACACAAAACAGAGTTTGTTATTTGTTAATTATTGTATTTTTTCCATATGAGCAATTATATACCCCTACTTTTGCTCCACCCTGTATTTTGACTTTGAGATAATTTTTATCAGAATTTCTGGGACACTTCATATTAAGGTTCTAGAAAAAATAAAAGATGACAATCCACTAAATAAAAGCAATTTGGGGATAAGAAATGGAAGCTGTCTAGAAAGTAAACAAAGCACAGTATATGTTTAAATTATAAAGTATTTTTAGTTTAAACAGTTTTTCCTGTTTTTATTCAATGTTGTTAATCCTTACCTGAGGATCTTTTTTTTCTGTTGCTTTTTGGAGAGAGAGAGGAAGGGAGGGAGAGGGAGAGAGAGAGAGACATCAATGTGAGAGAGACACATTGATTGGTTGCCTCCCTCATGCACTCTGACTGGGGCCAAGGATTGAACCTGCATCTCAGGCATGTGCCCTTGACCAGGAATCAAACTCGCCACCCTCGGTGCTCTAACCACTTAGAAAACCAGCCAGGGATAAGCAATTCTTAAAATTCCCTTAAAAAAAAGTATGTCCAACATATTTTAAATATGTATCTCAAATACCCAAAATATATTTTTCTCCACCCTCCGCCCCCCCCCAAAAAGAATTCCTGAGGGATGAATTTCTGAGGTCTCCATTCATATATAGGAACTTGAATTTAATGGCAAGGCACTATGAATAATAGGGAACAATGAACTATTCAATAAGTATTCTGGACCAATGCTCACTATAGAGAAAATAAAATTAAATCTCTATCTCATAGCACACACAAAGTAAATCTCATATGCATTAAAGATCAAATGTGGAAGAAAAGTGTAAAATTTAAAAAAGAACATAGAAGAATATTTTTTCATAGAGAGAGTTCTCAAATAAACCAAAAATACCTGTAAATCATAAAGGGAAAATTTCACGATATTAAAATTAAACCTGGAAAATACTAAAACACATTATAACCAAGTGAGAAGACAAGCTGTAGACTGAGTTGAGATGTCTGTAGTGCATATAACTGACAGAGTTAGGGTCCAGGTTGTGCACAGATTTACAGACCATTAAGGAAAAACCAAACAACCCAGTAGAAAACTGGCAATGGATGTGAATGGGTGATTCACAGTGAAATGACCTGAATAACCAAAAGCTTATGGACAGAGGCTCAACTCCATCGATAATCAGAGAATTGCCCCCATCCCCCAAAAAGGTCCTAGTGAAATGGATAGTGGGTGTGGGTGACAAGGTGCTTTGAACAGACTATAGGAAGGTGTGGTTTGCCTCATTTCCTCCGAGTAGAGCAATTGCGATAGAAATATAAGGCCGTGCAGCCTCTTTAATGGCACTGTTGAGGGCCAGGAGCTTGTTGTATAGGAATATATTCTTTTCTTTTCTTTTTTTTTTTTGGAATATATTCTTTTTTTTTTAACTTTTTTTTTATTGCTTAAAGTATTACAGAGTATTACATATGTCTCCTTTCCCCGCCCCCCCGCCCTTGACAATCCCCTGGCCTCCCCTACCCCCCAGTGTCTTATGTCCATTGGTTATGCTTATATGCATGCATACAAGTCCTTCGGTTGATCTTTAACCTCCCCGCCCCACGTCCTGCCCCCCAAGCCTCCCGGCCTTCCCAATGTAGTTTGACAGTCTGTTCGAGGCAGCTCTGTCTCTGTATCTATTTTTGTTCATCAGTTTATAATGGTGTTTATTATCCAGAAATGAGTGAGATCATGTGGTATTTTTCCTTCATTGACTGGCTTATTTCACTTAGCATAATGCTCTCCAGTTCCATCCATGCTGTTGCAAATGGTAAGAGTTCCTTCTTTTTTACAGCAGCATAGTATTCCATCCTGTAGATGTACCACTGTTTTCTAATCCATTCATCTACTGATGGGCACTTAGGCTGTTTCCAGATCTTAGCTATGGTGAATTGTGCTGCTATGAACATCTGGGTGCACATATCCTTTCTGATTGGTGTTTCTGTTTTCTTGGGATATAGTCCTAGAAGTGGGATCACAGGGTCAAATGGGAGTTCCATTTTTAGTTTTTTGAGGAAACTCCATACTGTCTTCCATAGTGGCTGCACCAGTCCGCATTCCCACCAGCAGTGCACGAGTGTTCCTTTTTCTCCACATCCTCTCCAGCACTTGTCCTTTGTTGATTTGTTGATGATGGCCATTCTGACAGGTGTGAGATGGTACCTCATTGCTGTTTTGATTTGCATCTCTCGGATGATTAGTGACTTTGAGCATGTTTTCATATGTGTCTTGGCTTTCTGAATGTCCTCTTTTGAAAGGTGTCTATTTAGGTCCTTTACCCATTTTTTGATTGGATTGTTTATCTTCCTTTTGTTGAGTTGTATGAGTTCCCTATAAATGTTGGAGATTAAACCCTTATCAGTGATAACATTGGCAAATATGTTCTCCCATGTAGTGGGCGTTCTTGTTGTTTTGTTGATGGTTTCTTTTGCTGTGCAGAAGCTTTTTATTTTGATGTAGTCCCATTGTTTATCTTCTCTTTAGTTTCCAATGCACTAGGATCTTTATCGGTGAAGAAATTGTTTTGGCATATGTCTGAGATTTTGTTGCCTTTGGATTCTTCTAGTATTTTTATGGTTTCCCGTCCTATATTTAAGTCCTTTATCCATTTTGAGTTTATTTTTGTGTATGGTGTGAGTTGGTGGTCTATTTTCATCTTTTTGCATGTATCTGTCCAATTTTCCCAACACCATTTATTGAAGAGACTGTCTTGACTCCATTGTATGTTTTTGCCTTTGTCAAATATTAATTGAGCATATTGGTTCGGGCTGATTTCTGGGCTCTCTATTCTATTCCATTGATCTATATGTCTGTTCTTGTGCCAGTACCAGGCAGTTTTGAGAACAGTGGCTTTGTAATACAGCTTGATATCTGGTATTGAGATCCCACCTACTTTGTTCTTTCTCAGGATCGGTGCAGATATTCGGGGTCGTTTTTTAATCCAGATGAATTTTTGGAGAGTTCGTTCTAGGTCTGTGAATATGCCGTTGGTATTTTAATGGGAAGTGCGTTGAATTTATAGATTGCTTTGGGTAGTATGGCCATTTTAATGATGTTGATTCTACCAATCCAAGAACATGGTATGTTCTTCCATCTCTTTATGTCTTCCTCTATCTCTTTTTTCAACGTCTTGTAGTTTTCTGAGTAGAGGTCTTTTACCTCTTTAGTTAAGTTTATTCCTAGGTATCTTAATTTTTTTGGTGCGATGGTAAATGGGATTGTTTTTTTAGTCTCTCTTTCTGCAAGTTCACTATTGGTATATAGAAATGCCATAGATTTCTGGCGTTAATTTTGTATCCTGCTACATTGCCGAAATCTTTTATTAAGTCTAAAAGTTTTTTGATGGAGTCTTTAGGGTTTTTTATGTATAATATCATGTCATCTGCAAATAAGGACAGTTTTACTTCCTCTTTTCCAATTTGGATGCCTTTTATTTCTTCTTCTTGCCTAATTGCAATGGCTAATACTTCCAGTACTATGTTGAACAGGAGTGGTGAGAGTGGGCATCCCTGTCTTGTTCCTGTTCTTAGGGGAAATGGTGTTAGTTTTTGTCCATTGAGTATGATGTTGGCTGTGGGCCTGTCATATATGGCTTTTATTATGTTGAGGTATAATCCTTCTATTCCCACCTTGCTGAGAGTTTTTATCAAAAATGGGTGTTGAATTTTGTCAAACGCTTTTTCTGCATCAATTGATATGACCATGTGGTTTTTTTCTTTCAATTTGTTTATGTGATGTATCACGTTTATTGCTTTGCGGATATGTACCATCCTTGCATCCCTGGGATAAATCCTACTTGGTCATGGTGTATGATCTTTCTGATGTACTGCTGGATCCGATTTGCTAAGATTGTGTTGAGGATTTTGGCATCTATGTTCATGAGGGATATTGGCCTGTATTTCTCTTTCATTGTGTTGTCTTTATCTGGTTTTGGTATGAGGTGATGCTGGCTTCATAGAATGAGCTTGGAAGTGTTCCTTCCTCTTGGAATTTTTGTAGTAATCTGAGGAGGATAGGTTTTAGTTCTTCCTTGAATGTTTGGTAAAACTCCCCTGTGAAGCCGTCTGGTTCTGGGCTTTTGTTTGCTGAAAGCTTTTTGATGACTGCTTCAATTTCTTCCATAGTTATTGGCCTGTTGAGATTTTTAGATTCTTCCTGATTAAGTTTTGGAATGTTGTATTTTTCTAGGAATTTGTCCATTTCCTCCAGGTTGTCTAGTTTGTTGGAGTAGAGCTGTCCATAGTATTTTTAACAATCATTTGTATTTCTGTGGGCTCTGTTGTTATTTCGTCTCTATCATTTCTGATTTTGTTTATTTGGGTCCTCTCTCTTTGCTTCTTGGTGAGCCTGGCTAGAGGTTCATCAATCTTGTTTATCCTTTCAAAGAACCAGCTCTTTGTTTCATTGATTCTCTGTATTTTTTTTTGGTCTCTATGTCATTTATTTCTGCTCTAATCTTTATTATCTCCTTCCTTCTGCTCACTCTGGGCTTTTCTTGTTGCTCTCTTTCTAATTCTTTGAGATGTAGATTTAGATGATTTACTACCATTTTTCTTGTTTGTTGAGATAGGCCTGTAGAACTATAAACTTCCCTCTCAGGACTGCTTTCGTTGTGTCCCATAGGTTTTGGATTGTTGTGTTTTCATTGTCATTAGTTTCCAGGATGTTTTTAATTTCTTCTTTGATCTCATTGGTAACCCAATCAATATTTAATAACATGCTATTCAGCTTCCAAGTTTTTGAGTATTTTGAGTTGTTTTTATTGTAGTTTATTTATAATATTATGCCCTTGTGGTCTGAGAAGATGCTTGGTATGATTTCAATCTTCTTGAATTTGGGGAGACTTTGTTTGTGACCCAATATGTGGTCTATTTTTGAATATGTCCCATGAGCACTTGAGAAGAATGTATATTTTGTGGCTTTGGGGTGAAGTGTTCTGAAGATGTCAATTAAGTCCATCTGATCTAGTGAGTCATTTAGGATTGCTGTTTCTTTGCTGATTTTTTGTCTAGAGGATTTATCCAGTGATGTCAGTGGTGTATTAAAGTCCCCTACTATGATTTTATTGTTGTCGATCTCTCCCCTGATATCTTCCAGGAGTTTTCTTATGTATTTGGGTGCTCCTGAATTGGGTGCATATATGTTTATCAGGGTTATATACTCTTGTTTATTGATCCCTTTAGTATTATGAAGTGGCCTTCTTTATCTCTTGTTTTGGCCTTCACTTTGAGGTCTATTTTGTCCGATATAAGTATTGCTACCCCAGCTTTTTTTTCATTTCCATTTGCCTGAAATATATTTTTCCATCCCTTCACTTTCAGTCTGTGTGAGTCCCTTTTTTTGAGGTGGGTCTGTTGTAGACAGCAAATATATGGGTCATGTTTTATTATCCATTCAGCCACTCGATGTCTTTTGATTGGACCATTTAGTCCATTTACGTTTAAAGTTATTATTGAAAGGTACTTGTTTGTAGCCATTTCTATTTTTTGTGCCTGTTTTCTTTCGTGCTTTTTATTTCTTCTTTTTACACCAGTCCCTTTAGCATTTCTTGCATTGCTGGCTTGGTGGTGATAAGCTCCCTTAGCCTTTTTTTGTCTGTGAAGCTTCTTATTTCCCCTTAAATTTTGAATGGTAGCCTTGCGGGATAGAGTATTCTTGGATTCAGTCCTTGGCTTTGCATCACTTTGTAAATTTCTGTCCATTCATATCTGGCCTGATGTGTTTCTGTTGAGAAATCATTTGATAATCTGATGGGGGATCCTTTGTAGGTAACTCTCTGTTTCTCCCTTGCAGCCTTTAAGATTCTCTCTTTGTCTTGTACATTTGCCATGGTAATTATGACGTGTCTAGGTGTGGGTCTTCTGGGGTTCATCTTGCTTGGGCTTCTCTGTACTTGTGTAACTTTTTTCTTCCCCATATCTGGGAAGTTTTCTGTCATTATTTCTTCAAATAGATTTTCCAATATTTGCTGCTCTTCTTGTCCTTCTTGCAGCCCTATTATGCGTATGTTACTTCGTTTCATATTGTCCCAAAGCTTCCTTAGGCTCTCCTCCTGCTTTTTAATTTTTTTCTCCAGTTGCTGTTCAGATTGAACTTGTTTCTCTGCCTTATCTTCTAACTCACTAATTCGGTCTTCTGCTTCTTCTAGTCTGCTGTTGAAACTTTCCATGGTGTTTTTGATTGTAGCTATATCACTTTTCATTTCTTCCTGATTCTTGCATAGGTTGTTGATTTTCTCATCCATCCGGTGAATGAATTGTATAACCATTATTCTGAATTCTTTTTCTGTCATGTTGCATGCTTCAACTTCATTAATTTCCTTTCTTGGCGACTCCTCATTGTCTTTCCTCTGGGTGTTGTGTCGTCTCTTCATTCTGATTATCTCCAGATGTTTCAAACGTAAGTTGCTTGGGCCTGGGCCGTGTGCTGTGGGAGCCTCCCACCACCCTAGTGTCACTGAAGAGCTCTGACACTAAGATGTGTGGTTGTTGTGGGTTGGTGGGAACCAGGCTCGCTCAGAGTCAGTGTTGCCAGCGCTCAATGTGGCCTCGTGTGCGCCCTTAGAATCAGGGACCCTGCCTGCCCCGTGCTGAAACAGAGACCCCCCTGGACTAGGTTGAAAATCAGTGGCCCCTAGCGTGCGCCAGGAGTCAGAGTTCCCCAAGAATCCAGTATCAGAGTCTCTGTTGCTTTGTGCCACCTCGCCTTGAGAATCAGGGTCCCTGTGTGCCCTTGCATCAGGAATTGGAGTCACTGGCTCTTAGTATGAAAGCACAGGGAATCAGGATCTCAGGTGCAGGTGATAAGAAACACAGTCAAGTCACTGGTGCTTGGTGCTGCCTCCTGCCCAGAGAATAGGGGTCCCTGGGCCTGTGCTACGTGGGACAAATTCTCGGTGTTGGCGCGATTGCCCCCAGCCCAGGGCTCCAAAGCCGGCAGTGTCCGTAGGATCAGTTCCAGGTGTTCGCGTGTTTGCTCCCAGCCCAGGGCTCCTGGAGCAGGCAGTGTGAGCAGGACCAGTTCCCAGTGTTCGCGGGATTGCTCCCAGCCCAGGGTTCCGAAGCTGGAGGTGTGCGTAGGATCAGGGTTTCCTTTTATAGCACACCCTCCGATTACAGAGGTT
>NW_005875746.1:0-11354 GCF_000147115.1 Myotis lucifugus | reverse complement strand
GTTCAATTACCTTCAGCATATCTCTTTCCACTTCAGTGAGTTGATGTAATTCCATTTTCTGAAGGACTTTTTCAGTCCACTCATCAATTACATCTTTTAAGCTAAAAAGTTTGTCCCATAAAGCTAGAGCTTGACCAAGGTTTTCATAGTAGTCTTCTGTCTTCTCATTTATCTACCATAATTATTAACATACAGAAATAACACATTTAGTAGGAAAAAGTATGAAAACCATTGCTTCAGTCAAACACTATTTTTAAATAAAATTTTAGTTTACCTTTACTGGCTATTTTGCTTTATTAGTCAACAAAAATTTTGCTTTAACATATCATGTACTTCTCTTTTCTACAAAAAAAATCTTAGCTGATGTGCTGCAGGTTATTTGCAATGAAAGCAATATTCTTCCTAATTTCTAAGCCACAATAAATAAAAGTTGCTTTTAAAAACCCAGATGAAAATATAACACAAATTCTTAATTTGTAATTCATAAAAAATATCATTAGTTCTCAAATAAAAATGTATTAAGTAAATATATAGTTGAACATATCTTTCATGGATGAGGAACATATTAACTAATTTATTTCAAATAAGTTGAGCTTGTACTTTTATATATAGAAACTTATAGACCCATTTGTTAGTACTGCCTAAAACTCTGGATGTAAAGATAATTGCTAAGTCATAAACTTTATATTATTTGAACATTTTTACCATGAGTATTTTTGAATTTTGTAATCAGATCAAACATACTAAAGATACAACAGAAAAGGTCAATCTAATTGTTATAGAATAGAATTTCTAGTCAATTAAATGATCACTTACATCAAGCCATCTGTCCACAATAACATTAGCCTCTTTCTCAAAAGGAGGCTCTTCAAAGGTTCTCATTTTATTTAGATGAAATTGTAGATTTTTGCAGATCTGGTTAATCTTGTCAACAACTTCCAAATGTTCATTAAATTCTTCTTTGACAATTTCAATCTGTAAAACAGTTGTAAAACATGTTTTGATCTACTGACATAGATGAACTGGTAAGAAACATGATTTCATTATTTGTTTTTACTGTCCCACTTTCTCAATGAAAAGTGTTTATAATCCTAACCATCTGATTTAACAATAATTCTACACCCAACTTTCTTCCTACTCTGCATGATGGAATATGATCTAAAATCATGTCTTTTTGTCCATGAGAAATAATATTCTACCAAAAAAAAAAGCATATCCATGCAATGGTATAAAAATCGGGTATAGATTCCTCCAATAAGAATCATCTTTCTATTGTTAAAGAAAAAATGTTCTCATCTGAATAAAACACACAGAACTCTAAAAGATCTTTAATATGACTTCCAGTTTAATCTTCTATGATTCTAACTCCAACATCATCTCTAACATGGAAGCTGAAACACTATTTTATGAAAAGGCCAATGATCTTTAAAATGAAATTTGAGTGTTGACTAATGTATTCTTATTGTTCCACTCAATTTACTAATCTTACACAAACATTTTTAATAACTACATAAAATTGGGAAATAGATTACTCATAAACAAAAATCTAAAAAGTATGCACCCTAGAAGGACTTTCATTTCTGGGAATATGGAGTAGACATACTTTTCCCTCTTCTTCCCACTAAGTACAATGAAAACCCCTGCACATCACACACAAAACTAATTTAAGAAGACTGGAAAGTGGAGAATTTAAGAAGGAAGAGCGGCTGTGGGCATTAGCTCCTAAGGAACAACCTGGTGGTGTGCTCCCTGCCTTTTCTTTTTCCCTCCGATGTCCCAGACTGTGTGCTGAAGAAGGCAGCATCTGGTAATATAACAGACCAAAGAGTCCCAAGAAAGGCCTGCCCTCTTCAGCAAAAGTGCCAGGAATAGGACAACCTAGCAAGACAGAAAACTTTCAGAAAATCATCACTCCCTGAAGGTAAATAATATAGAAAAAAAATGTGGCCCAACCCCCACCATATCAGCAAAGTCAAATGCACAGCCTAGACCTCTCCATCACTTGGCTGTAACAGAGGCCCCACCTTCACCCAACCAGGGTACTGTCGGAGAAGGCCAAGTAGAGAGCCAGGACTTTCATTCCTGCTGGGCACTTGCCCCTCTGGTGTCACTAGAGGCCACCTAGGGAGCTGTGAGGAAGAGCCAGGGAGGTGTCAGCGGAAGCCTAGTGGGGAGCCAGAACTTTTACCCCCCACCAGCAATGACAAGGACACCCGAATTTCGGGGGTCAAGAAAGTATCCTGTATGCAGATGACATGATTATCTACGTAGGAGATAATCTCTAAAATACTCCTAGAAATCTATAATCTTCAACAATATAAAGATGATACTCCAAGGAATCTATAAAATACTCCTAGAGCTGATAAGTAGGTTCAAAAAAGATTGAAGAATAGAAGATAAATATATAAAAATCAACTGTACTTCTATGTACTAACAACTCTACTTCTGTATACTAACAACAAATTTAAAACACCATTTCCAATTACTCAAAAAATTAAATACTTAGATGTAAATCTAACAAAACATGCATAGGAGTTATATGTTAAAAACTACAAAATGCTACCCAGCTGGCGTGGCTCACTGGTTGAGCGTCCACCTATGAACCAGGAGGTCATGGTTCGATTCTAGGTTAGGGCATATGCCTGGGTTGCAGGCTCGATTCCCAGTGTGGGGCATGGAGGGAGCAGCTGATGAATGATTCTCTCTCCTCATTGATGTTCCTCTCTCTCTCCCTTCCACTCTGAAATCAATAAAAAAAAATATATTTTTTAAAAAACAAAACAGCCCTGACCAGTTTGGCTCAGAGGCTAGAGCGTCGGCCTGTGGACTGAAGAGTCCCAGGTTCGATTCCGGTCAAGGGCATGTACCTTGGTTGCAGGCACCTCCCCAGTGGGGGGTGTGCAGGAGGCAGCTGATCAATGTTTCTCTCTAATGGGTGTTTCTAACTCTCTATCCCTCTCCCTTCCTCTCTGTAAAAAATCAATAAAATATATTTAAAACAAAACAAAACAAAACAAAAAATCTACAAAATGCTCATGAAAGAAATTTGAAGGTCTAAATAAATGCAGAGAACTACCAAGTTCATGAATACCTAGTAAAAGGAACACAGGCTCTCCCTGTATTATTTCTTATAACTGCATGTGACTATAATTATTTCAAAATAAAAAGTTTAATTAAAAACTAAACATTTTTGATGAAAAAAATTACTGAGAGGTTCTATTTCCTGACTTCACACTGACTAATACATTGGCAAGGCTGAAAGGCAAACCAAGTGTTTTTCCGTCCAGTTTAGGCCTCTTTGTATTGGGACATAATAAATGTTTGTTCAATTAAATGGAAAAAATATATATAGCCCTAGCCGATGTGGCTCATTTGGTTCAGCATCGTCCCATGAATCCAAAGGTTGCCAGTTCGATTCCTGGTCAGGGAACATGCCCAGGTTGTGGGTTTGATGCCTGGTGGCGGTGCGTACCAGAGGCAACCGATCAATGTCTCTCTCCCTCATGTTGATGCATTCTCTCTCTTTCCCCCTCTCCCTTCCTCTCTCTTTCAAAACATCAATAAGAACACATGTGAAGTATATTACATGTGTTTAAATTAGGATGGATGTATACCCATCCTCATTCTTATTACATTCAGAGAACTTTGTTGTTAAATTGACACAAGCAGGTGAAAAGACAGAGCAGGAGAGGGTACTTTTGCATTGACAGGAACTGCAGGTTTTGTTCTGTAATGAATGGAAGGGGGAGAGGAAAGAAAGCTAGGTCCCCTCTGACATTTCCCAAACTTTAACAGTCCCCTGACAGTTCAGCTTTCTAGCCTTACTTTCACACTCTTTCATTAAGGAGAGTAGAAATTTGGCACCATGTCCTAGATAAACATCCAGGTTTCTATAGCTTTGGAGGACAAAAGTTCTCAGTGGTATCATATTTCAGCCACTGAGCATCATGACAATGCATGCCACAGAAATGGATTGTTTCTGAAGACAGTACCGAGGTCATCACAAAATTGACCGAAAGTTGTGTTAACGATCAGTAGCACTAAAATTTGCTTTTATCTGGTCATTTAAAAAAGTGTCTGGGAACAAAATTAAACACCAGTGTACTAGAACTTCTATGTCTTCCATACAAAATTATATGTTATTTCAGCAAATATATAAAGTGCCCATATGCTAGACACCATGCTAGATGTAAGATTCTCAACATAATAATTTTTTTAATGCCTGGACTTGTATATGTAAAAATTATAGTTACTTTATTAATTTTAAAACAACCTTTTGTGAGCTAACCATTAAGTTGAGAAAGGGGTATAGATGAAGCCAAGTTAACCAATTTTTACTTCTGTCATACACATACTTCAAATATGTTTTCAGGAAAGACACTATTGTGATGACTGAAACATGACTTCGCAGTCAGATAGACCTGGGCATAAGTAATAATTCTATCGTTCATAAATTAGCCATATAGTTTTTATGTTATTTAATAAGAAACTCTAAGAAGCTCTTATCCTAATCCCCAATGTAATGATATTAGGAGAAGAGGCCTTTGGGAAGTAATTAGGTCATAAGGGTGGCGCTCTCATGAATAGGATTAGTGCCCTCATAAAAGAGACTCCAGAGAGTTATCTTGACCTCGCCACGGTGTGAGGACCAGGGAAAAGATGGCCACAGTGTGTGACCTTGGGCCAGGGGAACTGAAGGTGTAGGATCCCAGCCTAGGAGAGCTACAGGGCTCCTGTGGAGAGCCACTGGGCGATGGAGGGTCATCCAGTTAAGCCATGGGGGTGATGAGGCCATCCAGTGGGCTTGGAGGCAGAGCATCAGGCTACAGAGGATTATTCTCAAGCCTTACGGTTTCATGTTGTTTGCCTTGTTAGGTTTTGGTCTTACTTCTTTCTCCTTTCCTATTTCTCCCTTTTGGAACAGATATACCTACCTGTCCCACCACTGTATTTTGAAAGTATATAATTTGTTGGGTTCTATGGGTTAGCTGCTGGAGAGAAATTTCCCTCAGGATGAAACGTACCTTGAGTCTCACCCACATCTGATTTAGAGGATATGCAGATGAGACTTTGGACTTAGATTTTAGAGTTGATGCTGGAGCAAGTTAAGACTTTGGGGGCTGATGGGATGAAATGCATGTACTTTGCATGTAAGAACACAGATTTTGGGGGGTCAACAGCAGAATGTTATAAACTGTGAGAGCTGTCTCCAAAACTGTAAGAAATAAATTTCTGCTGTTTATAAGCCACCCAGACTATGGTATTTTTGTTATAGCAGCCCAAACAGACTGAGACAACAGGCATAGAGGCACTAATGATGGCAGGAGGGTCAATACCTGGACTTAGATGTCCATTAATGAGAGTCATTCAGGAGAGGGGCCACCTGCCTGAAGGTGGATGGAAGGGATTTTTCCTGATCAAAATTACAGGGTTGGTTATACAGTTATGGGTGCGGGAAGAATGTTCACACAACTGAGAAGCGAGACCATTTAGAAATGCAGATAGGCCAAAGCCCAAGTTTACCCCAAGGTGTGCCTCTGTGGCCTATAGATTATTTGAGCTAGCCGAAACCGGTTTGGCTCAGTGGATAGAGCGTCGGCCTGCGGGACTGAAAAGGCCCCGGGTTCGATTCCGGTCAAGGGCATGTACATTGGTTGCGGGCACATCCCCAGTAGGAGATGTGCAGGAGGCAGCTGGTCGATGTTTCTCTCTCATCGATGTTTCTAACTCTCTATCCCTCTCTCTTCCTCTCTGTAAAAAATCAATAAAATATATTTAAAAAAAAAAAAAGATTATTTGAGCTAAAGTCAACTTTAGCAGAGAGACTCAAGAAAAACTTCTGTCCCTCCCATAACTACCTACATGAACTTGAATTAGGCATCTGCCCGTAAAAAGAGATGATCAGAGGTAACCTCTTTTGACCTATCTATAGGGCAGGGTAAACTTCTATTTACTGAACATCTGCTCTGCTTATCACCCTGCAATAACCCTTTGAGGCCCCCAAGGCACCTTGCCCCACCCCTAGCTGAGAATGTCCTATGTACCCATTTCCCTTTTTGTCTCTGAACCTCCAATGCACATGGGGTTTCTGACTCTCTCATGAAGGCTGGGTTCCCAAAGAGATGTATTAAATTTGTTCTTTTCTCTTGCTAATGTGTCTCATGTCTCTCTGATTATTAGACCAGCCGGAAAAAACACACGAGTGTTTTTTTCTTACCCCACAACCACACACACAGTGGGCATCATGACTGATGCCATTAAAAGATTAAGTCCCAGGTACACTGCTAGGTACTCTACCGATGCTACCTCACCAAATAGGATAGACAGAGCTTTTTTGCTGGTAACAGGATCCAACTTAACAGGACAAAGGTAGGACTCGAGGACTAAGGAGGATTAGCACAAACCAAGAACAGCTGCAAGCAAGAGGGACTAAATATGTCTGGTCAGCATACAAGACAGGGACTTAGGGGACAAGACAGTGATTAAGGCTGAGACCTTGATTCTGAAATAGGAGTGCCTAATGGGAAACTGTTGTCAGGGGCACACAGAAGAGTAGTTACGTGAACTGGGACACACGGGTGAGGGGATCTCGTACGGCTGATCGTGCTGGATTCTCTGAGAACCGAGGGAACCACAGCGCCTTAGATCCACTGGGATGAGGACAGGACCCTCCTAGACTCCGAGACCACCACACCCAGAAGCTGCTCTGCTGGACAGGTTGCAATGGAGCAGCTCCAACTGACTATCCACTCATGGTCTTGGTGGCCTCCCTCATGGAACACCAGTCACACAGTCACGACTGTACAACTGGTATCTATCTAATCCAGCCCCTTTCTGACTGGTCCGTCTCAAGAAACTGAGTCTGAGAAAGTGGGTCCTTGACAGGGGCTACTCCTCGGCTGTGGCACCGGCCGTGTGTCTGCACCCCGAGTGCCACGGTAGCTTCAGGGACAGGAGTTCCAGATAAAGAATAAATCGTCCTTGTAAGCTTCTCCTGATGTTGTTCTCAGCAACGGGGAAGTTTAATAAAATTGCTTTCTAACAACCAGCTGGGTCAAGCAGACTGGGCTGCGCACGGGATTTTGACTCTCTGACCGCACTTTAGCATCGTGCTCACAAACCAGCAGGAAAAGCAACGTGCTGGTGAATAAGCACACAGGACAGTGTGATCTTCTCTGTCTCCCTTTCTGCCACTCTGATGGAAAACCACACAAAATCATAGAAAATAATGACACCTAGTGTCCAAAAATGTTATTCTTCTTAGAACATGAAGCTGTGCTCGGCGAGGCTATGAACACAACAGAACCACCTGCAGAACAGCTCACGCACCTTTTGCAAAAAGCAAATAAGTAAAAAGGTAATTTTTCCCTTTGTCCACTAGCCACAGAGGGGATTGTCCAACGGTCTTCACTCTCTCAAGACTGCAATGAAGTGTCAGGTTCCTTGAGGCAGAAGGTCAGTGCACACACGGACTGTTACCACCTCCCGGAGGGAGCAGCAGGGCCTCCCCGGACTACAACACAGCCACCCAGCCAGCGCCGAACCCAGACAGAGGCGACCCAGCATCAACCTGGGGGTTGATTTTTTTTTTTTTTTTTGAGCTCTGCTGACATACTCAATAAATTCTTAGATATTTGGTAAAAAAGAGTCACTAGTAACTTCTTTTAAACCAAATTTTGGAAAAGGCTCCGTTTATAATATCCTCTCTATTGCCAGGCTAGTGAGCAAGGCCGTGGGTATTTCGTTAGGAATGCGGACTCACCTCTGCTATCCTTTTCTTCAGGTTCTCCTTCCCCATGTACGAAGCCTGAAGGGAGATGACATTCTCTTCTTTTTGAATCAAAGTTGTCAAGACGCTTTTAAAATTCTGATATTGTTTTAAGAGCTCCAAAACGCGTTCACACTGGTCAAGGCTATCAGAAGGGAAACATGTAAAACAGCTAAACATCTGAAAATAACAAAGCCATTCTTTCTCTCTTTCACTATCCTTATAATGACCAATAAGTTACAGAAGGATTTTTCTTCTTGACATGGTTTATAATAGTTTTACCAATTTAACCTAAGCATGACGGCACCTACGTGCCATACCAAGTGGATGGTAAAAACAGCCACTGGACTCGTATTTTCACCGGATCAATATTAAAAAGTCACTAGATGTACGCTTTAGAAAGAACCTACGACTCATGACCTTGAGGAATCGGCATCTCAATTTCATCCTTAACCAAAAATCATCTTGAAAAACTGTGCCTCCCTAGAATTATTCTTGGAGATTATTTCAATATTGGTTTAGCAAGTCACAAGTTGCTTGTGTCTACTTAACTCATTCTAGATTTAGCCCATTTTAAAAAGTATAGTACAGATAATGTGGCAGTTAGGACACCTGGTTTCTAGTTATGGCTGGGAACTAATTAGATATATGATCTTAGGTAAGTTACGTTAGGTCCCAGAACCTCAATTCCTTCCTCTGTAAAACTGAAGGATAGACTAGATCAAATACCACAAAGAGGCTTTATCTTGACTATATACACTCAGGTCCCAGAAGGAAAGTATAGAAAGTGTACTCGGAAGTTCGGTGGTGAAGGGACCACTGAGAGCAGAGTTAAGGGAATCACCAGAGAGCTGAGCCACCCAGGGACTGACAGCAGCAATAGCTTTTTTTTTTTTTTTTTTTCATTCTCATCCAAGGATATTTTTTCCATTGAGGTGAGGGAGGGCAGAGGAGGGGGAGAGGGAGAGAGAGAAAGAGACAGAGATTGGAAGACGCCAAGCTGCTGGCTTTAAAGATGGAAATAAGAGACACACGCCAAGGATTATAAGAGGAAGCCTCCAAAAGACAAAAAAGGCAAGGAAAGGGATTCACTCCTGAAGTTTCCAAAAGAAACAGAGCTTGATTCGGGGATTTCCGACCTTCAGACTGTAATAAAAGCTCGTGACATTTTTCAGCCACTAAATTTGAGGTAACTGGTTACAGCAGCAATGGAAAACAAATTCAGGGGAGGGGAGGAGAATTAATATACGGTGTGTGTGTCAGCCTTCCTAGATAACCTCTTCAATTCATCAAGCCACAGTCTGTGACTCCAGGGCTGCCCAGACACTGGCCCAGGGCGCTTCCAGGGCGAAGCTCCTGCTTGCCCTCCGTTAGGTGCCGGGAATGTGTGTTGATTGTGCCACAGAGCACCTGGCAGAGGCGGGCGGGATTCTGTCCTTACCATTCAGTGACGGAGGCTTTGGTGCTCTCCCACAGGAGCGCTGTATTCTGGCACTGCTGACTCAGAGCTTTTTCTCTGCCGTCTTTGAATTGTGGAAGAGAACCCGCCATTTCTTGCAAGTGTTTCTTCTCTTTTTCATAGTCATCTAGGTCCTTTTCCAGTCTGATTAATGACTTTTTTCTTGATTATGAAAGAGAAAAGATTGATAGCCAATCATTAGCCAATTTGACAGGATACAAATGAGGGTAATTTGGGGAGCACACCACCTTTAATTTGTCCTCAGGAGGTTTAGGAAGACAAAAATTACACATTAAAAATTGCTATTACAGAGTTTAGGAGGCTCTCTGCATTCCCACTATACTAATATGGGGTTTATTAAAATAAATATACAAAAACAGTAACATTTTTCTGTGATGAACACACTTATAAAGGGGGTGTATATGCATGTGAGGAAAAAGAGAAAGCGTATGTGTGCGTAAATGAGTGGGAAAGAGAGCATGGTGTGGAGAGAAGAAAAGAGATAAACAGTAGAGCACTACAAGGCTGCTAAGGAGGGGGGCGGGGGGTCCGAGGAGGAAGGAAAAACTTGTATGTCTACCCTGTGTACAACAAGCTCTCCCATATCAAGAGTCATTTGAGCTAAGGGTGTTAAGGTGCAAACTCATCCTGGAGGAATGAACGCCATTCACCAGGGTCTAAATTCCTTTTATCAGATAGTCACTGTCTCTATTTTCTCTTTTCTGGTTTCTCTTGAATCTACTCCCATTCCCTACAGCTCCTCCAAAAACTGCACAAGACCTCCAGGAACCACCGCATTGCTGAACTCATGCTCCCCTCAAATCCTCACCGTCCTTCCCTCGTCAGCAGCCTCTGACGCAGTTGCTTACATCTTCTTCGCTGAAAGACCCCACTTGGCTCCCAGGACTCTCTTGATTTTCCTTCCACTCCACTGACCACTCCTCGGCATCTCTGCCTTGTTCCCCTCATCTCCCACGACCCCCTCCTCCCAATGTGCAACACTGACCTCTCCTCTTGTCTATTTAAATCAAGGGTGGGGAACGTCCAGCTCGCAGGCCATATCAGGCCCTCGAAATCATTTGGTCTGGCCCTGCCAAGGCATTAGGGGTGAGTTAATTAAATGTTTGACCAAATATAACTTAATTTTTAAGTTGATAAATCTGTATGGCCCGCAAATTATGTTATAAATATCCAAATGGCCCTTGGCAGGAAAAAGGTTCCCCACCCCTGACAACTCAATCTGCTACTCGTGGCTTTAAATAGCATTCCAAAATGCTAGTAACTCTCAAATGCATACCTGTAACCCTGACCTCTCTCCCAACTCTGATGCCATCTGTTTTTAAGAGTCTTAATGATATCTACACTTGAAAGTCAAACAAGTATTTTGAACCTATCACGTCTAAAACTGAGCACACCTGATCTTTCATTCACTACCTGACAATTTCAGTCTTGGTCACTTCAGTTAATGGTACCCCAATCTTTCTTTTACACCCCAAGTTCAATGTGTCAACAAACCTTGTAGACCCTACCTTCAAGAAATATCCAGAAATCTTAAAACTTTTCATCATTTCACCACTGGTCCACACCACCATCATCCCTCACCTGGATTACTGAAACAGATCAAACTAGACTTCCTGTGTCTTCCCTTAACTTCTAGTCTATACTAAACACATCAACCAGAGAGAATCAGTTACAACAAAACCAAGTCATTTCCCTCTGCTCAGCACCCTCCAATGACTTCTCAATGCCACTCAAAAAAGGAAGCCAATGCTCAGTGGTTGAGCATTGACCTATGAACCAGGAGGTCACAGTTGTTCCTGGTCAGGATACATGCCTAGGTTGTGGGCTCAATCCCCAGTAGGGGGCACACAGGAGGCAGCCAATCAATTAATTTCTCTCATCATTGATGTTTCTCTCTCTCTCTCCTTTCCTCTCTCTGAAATCAATACACACACAGACACAGACACACACACACACACACACACACACACACACACACACACACACACATATATATAGAGAGAGAGAGGGAGAAAGACTTTTTAAAAAAAAAAGCCAAAGTAATCACATGGCCCACAGTCCCTTCATGAGCTAAGCCTCATCCCATCAAGGATCTCCCTGACACGC
>NW_005875745.1:0-11357 GCF_000147115.1 Myotis lucifugus | reverse complement strand
GCTTTTAGGGATTCTGTGATTCCGAAAGGTCCCGGGATGAAGGGCATCTCTCAAGATGAGTGTTTCCGACGACTCCGATGCGCCCTGTGAGCCGGGGATGGGGTGGGCTTCCTCCCCTGACAGCACAGCTCCCCTTGGGGGGGGCCCCGAAGCGGGGAGCACCCTCCTCCCACCCGGTTAGGGGCTCCGGTCGTCTGGGAAAAGAGCAGGTGGAGTAAAACAAGCAGAAATAGCCCCGGGAAAGAGAAGGCGGGCTTCTGTGAGGACGAGGCTGACAGCCTCACAGCCTGATACTAAGTGGTCAGGTTTCCACGGCAGCTAAGGACGGGGCCAACCGTTTGCAGAATTCTCCTCAAACGTCGTGGTTATGGCTGAAAATGTCTAACCTGTTGAGAATCGGAAGAATGACCTACGGGCCCCTCGTGTTCTCACCATTAAGAGCTCTTATTAAGATGCACCAGATGCTGTCGCCCGGCCATCAGTGTAATAACACCAGGGAGCCTTTAACGTTACTAAGGGGACGGGGAAATGTGCTGGTGACGCTGACGTTTTATGTATTTGGTACAATTGTGTGCTTTTACGACGGATAACCAGGCATCAGGACTGAGTCATTCATTCTCCTACCTCGTGGACAAATACTTTACAGACGAATCCCCGTTTAATCCGTCAAACATGCTACTGGCTAGGAGACATGCTCGGACTGTCGGGAGCGTTTTGTTTGGGGGCTTAGTTTAGGTGAAAGGTAGACGGGCGAGGACATCCTTTCTCAGCCACGGACAGTCCTCGCCGCAGGAAGCTCGGGAGGCAGCGGCGAGCAGCCCTGCCGGGCGTGGGGGGCGGGGGGGGGGGCAGACGGCGCCCGCCTTTCTCCTGGCAGCAGCCTCCTGTGCAGACGGTGTAGACGCGCCCTCGGACGGGCAGGGACTCAGGCTGCCAGGCACCGGGCCTCGAGCGCTCTCGTGCCCCTGAATGAGTCGCTGTGGACTCGGTGCATCTTAGAGAGACGGGGGGATGGCTTTTTGGCATCACCTCCAGGCGCAGGCCTGTGTCGCCGGAGCGCTCTTCCCTCTGCCGGAGCCGGAGCCTGAGAGCCAGGAGCTGGGAGCCGGGAGCTGGAGCCGGAGCCTGTGAGCCCCCCCCCACCCCCCCCCCCCGCCTTGGTTTTTAAGATGGCCCGGCCCAGCCCCTTTGGGACCTTGGCTCACACGACACTGCACGCACAGAGGTCTAGCAGATCTTTCTGAACACCCGTGTGTCTGGCGCTGTGTCGCCAGGTAACAGGCAGCTGCCGACAACATGTCTGTTGAACACCCAGGACCTCTGCACCGGGCTGCACAGACGCGCACGGGGCTGCGGCTCAGGTTTCAGTTCCCGGCGTCACCGGAGACCCCGAGCCCAGCGATGCTTCCCTGGGCGGCGTCTCAGCGCCCCCTGGAGGGCTCTCGGCGCCTGGCTTGCAGCAGGGTCCCCGCACCTGACGGGCTGTGCGAGCTGCCTCTCCCGCCTGCATCTCCCCCAGATCCATCCTGACACCTCCCTGCCCCTCCTGGGGGCGCAGCCTCCCGCCTGTCTCTGCCGGGTGGGTGTGCGCCGACCAGGGGTCCTCGCACCAGGAGGCAGGCTCTGCCTGTCACGCGTGGCTGTGCTGGGGCCTTTGTCCCGTCAGCCACTCGCCTTTCACACGGGAGCGCGGCCTCTCCTCAGCCTGTGGCTTCCGGCGAAGGGGGGAACCCCGGGGCTCAGAGCGCTCTCGGGGCTCAGCAGGCGATGAGCAGATTCCCACGTGCCCGTTGGCCGGGGAGTCGCTCTCAGCTCGCGGGGGCTTCCTGGGGCCGCCGCCTGGCGCCGGGGGTTAGGCCCGTGGTCCTGCCGCGTGGACAGGACAGCGTGACAGGACTGAGCGCCTCTCGGAGCGGGACGTCCCCTCGGGCCCCGCTGCTCAGAGGCCCGTCCCTGCACATTGAGACTAAGCCGTCTGTGCGCACAGGGTTCAAGAGCACCCCCTCTTTCCAGCTGCCCAGGAGCGGGTGCCCGTGCCGCCCAGCTGCCCCCGCGGAGCTGTCGCAGGGTCACTGGGCCAACCCGCCCACTGCCCGAGGGGGCAGCACCAGGGCTGGCCCACGGGCACGGGCTCCGCGCAGCGTCCCCCGCTCAGCCCCGCGCTGGGTCAGCGCCCGCGGCGCCCTCTCCACCCGCAGTCTGGGGTTTCACGTTTGCTTATGGGTCTGTTTATTGGGTGGCGTTGTTCATGACAGTGTCCAGTTCCCAGGGTGCAGTTCTACAACCCATCGTCTGTACATTGTGGTGTGTGTCCACCACCCACGTCTCATCCCCCGTCATCACCATTCGCCCCCCTGCCCTCCCCCTTGCCCTTTCCTCTGCCCGTTGTTGCCTGTGGAGCTCTGGGTAGCTCTTTGCTGACTCCCTTCGCTCTTTCCCCCCCAGCGCCCTCCCCACAGCTGCAGGCTGTTCTGCTTCTCGGAGTCGGGGTCTGCTTTGTTGGGTGGTTGATTTTGCTCACTGGCTCCCACATTTGTGACGGGCAGTTTCAGCGTCCAAGTCTGCTTCCGAGGAGGGGCTTTTACCCGGCAGCCCCGACTCCCGCGGTTTGCTCGGCTCCCAGGCGGTGCCCGCAGGCGTGGGGCGGGCGGTGCGGGAGCCCTAACCTGCCCTCTGCCCGCAGACTGCCCCTTCGGCACCTTCGGGATGGACTGCAGGGAGACCTGCCGCTGTCCGCTGGGCGTGTGCGACAGGGTGACCGGCCGGTGTCTGCAGCACCTCTTCCTCCAACAGGCGGCCGCCAGGTCCCCCGACAGAGGTGCTCCCGGAACAGGTGAGCCTGGGGCCGGGACGCGGGCGGGCGTTGCACTGAGGGTCCGAGTAACCGAGGGGGAGTGGGTTGCTCCTGCTGTTTTTTTAAAAAAGATCTTATTAATAATTTAGAAGATGATATAATTTCTCATAAAGCTTACCCAGCTTTTATGGAGGATAAACAAGATCAATGACACCCCCCCAAAAAACACGCCCCAAAACACACCTGTAATAAAAAGAAAAACCAACGAAGACAAAAATGTTCTTGAAACTCTTCAGTGCCTGTCTGATGGACGTGCTACTCGTGGTCGGCAAACTGCGGCTCGCGAGCCACGTGCGGCTCTTTGACCCCTTGAGTGTGGCTCTTTCACAAAATACCACGTGCGGGCGTGCACATACAGTGCGATTGAAACTTTGTGGCTCATGCGCAGAAGTCGGTATTTTGTGGAAGAGCCACACTCAAGGGGCCAAAGAGCCGCATGTGGCTCGCAGTTTGCCGAGCCCCAGTTTGCCGGCCACTCTGCTAGACAAAGCCGCTCCTCCCAGCCTCCATACAAGGACTCAGGAAGTCAGGGGATACGGTCTAAGAGCCGAGAGGGAGCACAGAAAACGCGTTTTAGCCAAATGGAAGCGTTTAGTGGCGTAATTCCAAGCATGTTTTCTGTGGACCTCGGAGAGGAGCAGAGAGGCGTCTGTGGCTGGAACTTGGGGATCATCTCTGACCCTCGGCGCGGGGCCGAGGCGGTCCTCACAGGCTGCTCGCCAGCCCACGGTGTCTCTTACT
This sequence comes from Myotis lucifugus, assembly GCF_000147115.1. Taxonomy (NCBI): domain Eukaryota; kingdom Metazoa; phylum Chordata; class Mammalia; order Chiroptera; family Vespertilionidae; genus Myotis; species Myotis lucifugus. Next base: position 7,762 of record NW_005875745.1, on the reverse strand, counting down.
GGGTCGTGGGAACACAGCCGGGGCCGCACGCCCCGCACAGCTTGGCTTTCTTGTTGAATAAATGTCCGGTCCAGTCCAGCTTCGATGGAAAGTAGCTCATTTAAAACGACATGTAGCCACAGAACTAGTATCAGTAAACCACACCCCCCACCCCTTGTATTTAAATACTTGACAATCCAAAGCCACTTTATTTAGGGTTTTTTCCCCGGCCCTTTGCAACTCAAATGAATTAAGATTAGAAATCGCTGGCAAATGGGCTGTTTCCCAGCTCCCCCTCCTTACACATGGGTGCAATTCAGCGCCTTACGATTAAGGGGAAATAATGAGCTTTTATTGTAAGTATGGCTATGCCCTTAAATATTAGTTTAAAATAAAAACCCTTCTTAGCCTATTTGCTGAGTAACGGTGTGACTGACTATTTGATGTGGAAATTTAGATCATTATTAACGTTTCAGCTACTTGTGAATTGTCCCCATGGTCCTTGAAAAGCAAAAAGGAAATGAAGACCTACATTTGTGTGTTGAGGTGGTGTTCACATCATATACATTAACAGTTTTAAAGTGATGGGTTCCGTGGCATTTGGTGTATTCACGACGCCGAGTGGCCACCACCTCGAGATGGTCCCAGGACATTGTTCTCAGCCCCCAATAAAACCCCAGGCCCCAGCCCTCCCCCCCCGCCCCGTTCCTCATGTTCTCCGTCCACAGCCGCGGCTCTGCGCCCGAGAGGGGGTTTGGAAGGTCTGATGCGTTTACTGCGGGGCTCACCCCGCTGTGTGCGGCTCCCTGCCGAGCACTTGGCTGTTTATTTATTTGCTTTCTGAAAACCAGAGGCCAGAGAACCGAGGACACAGCATCACACCCCTCTGCATCGTGTAAGGTCGCACCTAAGCTTTCCCACCGAGAGAAACGAACCCCTCGGGAGCCTCTGTGGTCGGGGATGCGCGTGGGGGAGGCCGGCGAGGGGCCCCTCCCGGTGCCCCCCTGTGTCCGCCCCGCACAGCGCGTCCCCCCCCCCACAGGGCGCGTGCAGGCTCCTGCCCGCAGCCTCGCGAGTGTGGCTATGGTGGCCGCTGTACAGACAGGCGCCTCGGGAGCATTCTGCAGGACGGAAGTGACATTACAGTCACACTCTCTCCCCAAATCCGCGACCAGCTTCTCAGGGAAGCATGTTCTGAGCCAAGGAGTTTCCTTGCAGGATTAGCTAAGGAGCTGGCCAGCGTGTAAGCTCGGGGGCCTCAGGCAGCTCAGGGCCGAGAAGGGGTCCCCTAACCACCTGTGACTGGGCGCCCCGGAGCCCGCAAGCCGCTGTGCGTTTCCTCGCGGGAATTTCGGGGGTTCCCACACTGAGGTTCCCAGGAGGGGGTTTGGGGCCAGGGTCCTGTCCGGGCTTCACGTCGCCTCTGCACAGGCTGTGTGGGCTCCGAGGGTCACCCGCACAGGGGCCCCCGGAGGGCAGGCCCCCCTCATTCCACCAGGTCGTCGCCTCGACTTCCTACCTATTGGGTATAACACCCTTGGCAAGCGAGCTTCCTGGCTTCCTCTCTCTCTCTCTCTCTCTCTCTCTCTCTCTCTTTTTCTCCCCGCTCTCCCCCCCCAGACTGGAAATTCACAGCAACTTTTTGGGGTGCGGGAGGGGTGGCAGCATCTGAGCTGGTCCGTGGCTCACACACGGCGCCTCCAGCTGCCGGAACCTTCCAGCCTCCCGCTTCGTGCATGCGCTGCTGCGGCTGCCAACACCTCGCTCCCCTCAGAAGCAGGAAACCCCCATCCGAGCGCATTCTAAGCGTGACACGCTTTTCTCCCGGAGAGGAGAGCGAGGCCTGTCTTTATAGACGTCCGCCCTTCCGTCCGCCTGGAGCCACACCAAGGGCCTCCTCCTCCTCCTCCTCCTCCTCCAGGCCAGGAGCGCGGGCATCTCCGAGAGCGCTGTCCGCACAGCCCTGCTGACACGCACATGTTCATTAAGCACCTGCTGTGCTCCAGGCACGGGTGTGGCAACAGGCAGAACGCAGCCCTTGCCGTGGCGCTGGTGGTCTGGTGGCAGAGTGAGGTGACACAGGAAAGAAGGAGGAAAGCCGCGCGGGCAGTGCACTGTGAGATGATGTCTCGGTGCCGGGTGGGAAGAGAGGCAGCTCAGGGTGCCCTCGGGGGGAGGCGCGGATCACGGGGAGCGGAGGGCACAGGCAGCGCAGCCCTGCGCGTGCTCAGGGTGTCACTCCTGACCCTGGAGGCCTAACGGCTGGTCCCAGTGCGTTTCTCCCGTTTCAGAGCCTGACGCCGGGTCTGGCGACGGCAACGCCGTGACGCAGGACCTCCGGAGCCAGCACGCCGCCCGCTCTCCCGGCACCAAGTGGTTTAGAGCCCCGCTGACCCCGCGGCGCTCCGAGCAAAGACTGTCTGACGAGCATCGACCCCCAGCCGACACTAGGAACTTCGCTTGTAGCATAGGCCGGTGCACCTTCTGGAGACCAGCAGACTCAGGGCGGGCTCAGAAGTAAGAGCAGCTACTAACACCCTGGCAGCCGCCGCCGCCGAAACCTTAGCCTTTGCAACACATTCGAATGCATGCAGCCGTGTCACATGCGCGTGTAGAGTAGTGCTGAAGGACGGAACGCCACCAGGCCACGCGGGCACGTCAGCCGGAGGAGACAGCCGGGCCGAGGTCACAGCGCGGCCCCGTCCCTCGCTCGGATGTACGTGAACTCTGGGATGCACACCGACGTGTGTCAGGCGGAGGAAGGGCTCGGAGCAAGAGAAGATGGGGGTGGGGGGTGGGGGGTTAGGACAGGCGGGTCCTCCTTGTCACTGTCTCCGTAGAATGTCATTGGGCTTCCTTTCACTTTTGGAAAAACCGAAGCAGAACCGTCCCCGAGGGCCGGGGCGGCGTGCAGCGGGTGGAGTGGGCGTGGCAGCCTCGGACGGGGCGCTCCCGGGCTCGGGTGGCTCCGGCGCCGGCTCTGGCATGCGCACTGGCAGAACCAAGGGGGCTGGGAAGTATGTGGCCCACTTGGGGGAGGTGTGATGGTAAATATTTATGTTTTTGTGCACGGTTGTTAGTACGAGACACCCCCACGCCTATATTTATCACCGTCTTGGGCAAATGAACCTAATATTGTTTAAAATGCTTAGAACAAAGATCCAAGGCACGGGACATTTTTATTAATAATTATAGTAATATTATAGTGAGAACGCATAATAGGAACCTAGAAAATCGAGTCACTGGATTTATCAAATGTCACAAAATGAGCAACAGAGAGAATTTATTTAAAAGTACGTGCAGGGACTCTGACAAGTGTTAAACTTAAAGTAGAAAATAGCTTTAAGGGAGGTTTGGAAAGGAGCCAGTTTCACAGGGAACGCCAGCTGTAAAGCCGAGTTCCTTTCGTACTTTTCACCTTTAAATGCAGTTGGTACACGGAATTATGAGCGCCCCTGGGAGGACCTGTGCGCAAACAGCACTGTTTGCCGGAGTTGGTGGGGAAATATTTGCAGAAGTGTTTTATCTGGAGTAAAGACTTATTTAAGAACTATTTCAGTATTTACCTATGTTTTATTCTCAAAGTTTGCCAACAAAGCCGTGAGTGTGTGTGCCGAGCGGTCTTTGAATGTAAACGGAATAAGCTGTTGGAATTTGTTTTTAAGGGACATGTTTATGATTGTTCAATAAAAAAGCAAGACAGCTGTCCTGAGTCCATTTGTGATTTTGTTAAATCGTTAGAAGTTATTTAAATGGTTCGTTCAATGAACCAGAACTCTTTCATACACATGGAAGGGCGAGTTCCACACCGGAATTTTCTGCTCCAGATCAGCATCTGGGGTCAAAACCAGCATGTCTACTTCTTTGCCTCCCAGTTTTTGTCTGCTTGTGCCTCACAGCTTCCTACCAGTGATGTACCGATGTATGAGCCCATTCTACAGAGGGGAACACAAAGGCCAAGGAGACTCTGCCGGTGCTCCGAGGTAGGCGACCCTCGGTGCTCGTAAAGGACAGGCGGGCGCTGTTGAGGCTCGAGGGCTGCGCAGCGAGGAGTGCGGAGGTCCCCTCAGCCTGGCGGGCAGGTGATGGACGCGCTTCCAGGGAACTGATACAGCACGAAGACACTTTTATCTGTATTAGGGGAAGCATCCAGTTTGCCTGAATTAATCCCCCCCCGTTTTGTTTTTTTTAAATCCTCACCTGAGGACACTTTTCCCATTGATTTTTAGACAGTGGAAGAGAGAGGGAAAGACAGAAACATCGACGTGAGAGAGACATATGGATGGGTTGCCTCCTGCACGCGCCCGACCAGGGCCGGGCCGGGGAGGAGCCTGCAACCGAGGTACATGCCCTTGACCGGAATCGAACCTGGGTTGGGACTCTTCGGTCCGCAGGCCGACGCTCTATCCACTGAGCCCAACAGGCCAGGGCTCTTTTTCCTTTTTCTTGAGGTGGGAGAAGGATGTGAGTGAGCGACAGTTACACTCACGCAAGAGGTAGTGTCGTCACTAATCGGAACGGAAAGCACTGGAAGTCTTGGCCTGCAGGCTGGGCAGTGACGTTGCAGGATGTGCTCTCAGGGAGTGAGGTCACTGAAAGATCTGCTGCCGTGGCCAGAGGCCTGGGCCTCAGCCCAGTGCCTGAGGGGTGGCGGGGACAGAGGGGCAGGAGCTAGACGAGGAGGGGTTGGCTTCTGCCCCCCGCACGGCACCCACCCCCCGTGAGACCTTGGGCAGTAAAGTCAAACCAAGGCGGGCGCACCTGCTCTCAGGGGCAGGGGAGTCTCCAGCTGCCCAGCCTCATGCCCGGGGCCTGTGCCCTTCCCTCCCAGTGCTGGTGTCTGTCCGTCCCCAACGGCTCTGCAGTCTTCCCACTATTCTTCACAGCAGTGGGCTCCACATGTTTGGATTCTGCACGCTTTGATGGCAAAATTTTTGAGCATGTGATTTTAAACTAGATACACAGCATAGTCTTAATACAATATCTATAATAATAAAAGCATAATATGCTAATTAGACCAGACAGCCGAACAACCTTCTGGACATCCTTCCAGATGACCTTCCAGACGAAGCTGGGGCTGCAAGGACTGAGGCAGCCACTGAGGCTGTGAGGGCTGAGCCCCTTACATGAATTTCATGCACCGGGCCTCTAGTGTTCATCATAAAACACTCAAGCTAGGAACTTTTAAAAGCCATACAAAATAAATGTAAACAGTAGTTCTGAATTTTTTTTTCCTGAACCCCATGGACCAATCTGGGAAACACCAAAGAAGCAAAAGAAAATGCCAAGGTCAGTGGTCTCCAACGAGGCCCAACCTCACTGATACTGAAGAGAAAGCAAGTTGACATATATTCCATGTAATAAATACTTCTGCAATGAATGGGTGAATGCATGAGAGGAAGGGTAAATGGGTAGATAGGTAGGTAAAGGGATGAATGAGAAGAGGGATGGATGGATGAGAAGAGGATGGATGGATAGATGGGTGGACGGACAGTTGGACAGATGGATGGACGGATGGGAAGAGGGATGGATGGATAGATGGATGGACGGACAGATGGACAGACGGATGGATGGATGGATGAGAAGAGGGATGGATGGATAGATGGATGGATGGACAGATGGATGGATGGACGGATGGATGGATGGGCAGAGGGATGGATGGATGGATGGATGGATGAGAAGAGGGATGGATGGATGGACAGATGGACGGATGGACAGATGGATGGATGGGCAGAGGTATGGATGGATGGAAGGATGAAACAGGTGACAGCCTTCTGTCTCCCACAGAACAGCAGCTACTAAGGGGTCTTTCACCTGCCAGCTCCCTGTTCCCCAGACGGCTGCTTGTCCTGCCTCCTGGGACATGAGTGACTGAACACGTGAGCATACGATCGAGTCAGTAAAGTGGACAAGTAGGTTGGCCAGGGTAGCAGAGAAGGGGAGCTCTGCTCCCTCAAGCATTGGGGACATCCTCCCTTCCCCACCATCAAGGTGGAGACACCTCGATTTACATGACTCCCTTCCCCCCAGTTGGAGAACAGCTGTTTTCTAAAGTGACACCTTCATTGGGTTTCCCCCGAAACATTCACCTTTGTGTCCATGGAAACAATTGCCTCTTTGCATGGCTGGTCACTGAGCTGCACAGTATTTAAGTTGGAGCAGTGGTGACGGGCACAGACGTGCAGCAGGCGCTTGGTGATCTTCTACTGCAGCCGCTGGCCATGCAGGTGCACCCCAGGGGTCTCCTCGAGCATCTCCAGGGACATCCAGAGGCAGCGGTTACCAGGGGACGGAGACGCGCTGTGATTTCAGCAGACGGTCACGTGGAGGCTGCCTGAGCGTCTCCACTGTATGGTGAGTGGAAAAGCCTGCTGCAATGCCCTCTGAATAATCTTCTTTTGGGAAAAAAACATATAAATATAGAGATATTCCTATTGGTGCTTATCTTGTCCTTTATATTTTTAGCTAGTTCCTGAAAACTTCAGTTAGTGTGACAATTGGGAAAAAGAATAAAGCCCCCTCCATTTTTGAGCATTTAAGTTGAAGCAAATGAAAACAAAGCAGTGGTTTGCTACGTACACAGTGACGTAGGAACAGAACCCTGTATTTCCGTCGTTCTGAGATGGCCTTGGTCATCTTGGCACTTTGGTAGATATCGAAATAGGGTTTCAAACCAAGTAAACGTAGGGAATCATGGTTTCCTTATAACCCCCAGGAAGGCTGCCAGGCACGGAGCCCGCGTGGCACCTCTTCTGGAACAAATGCTTGGTCCCACGGAAGCCAGGCCAGGGAGTCCTCGGAAGGGAGGGAGGACGGTCCCTGCATCTAAGCTCACGCCTTACAATGCAGTGACCTCTGCTCCTGCCCAGGTGTGGCTGCCCAAGCAGGTGGCCAGGCCACCAGGGCGTTGGATTTTTTAAAAATATATGTTTATTGATTTCAGAGAGGAAGGGAGAGGGAGAGAGAAAGAGAAACATCCATGATGAGAGAGAATCATGGATCAGCAGCCTCCTGCACGCCCCACACTGGGGATCGAGCCCGCAACCCAGGCAAGTGCCCTGACTGGGAATGGAACCGGGACCCCCTGGCTCCTAGGTGGACGCCCAGTGGCTGGCCACCAGGGTTTTAAGGCATTTCCTGACACCTGGGGAGTTGGCAAACATTTCCTGTGTTTGTTGTGTCTCGAGAAAACAGGAATGCACAGCGTGGAAGTGATTATTAAACACGTCGGGGTGACCTTCACTTCGGCGGTTCCCAGGGTGAGGTTCATTCTCTGAAACTCGATCACCCCGTTTCTCTGAAGGGAAAGGGTCATCGGCATAGCGATCTGGCCGCCGACTGAGCGGTAGGAGGGACCCTGTGGCCCGGGCTGCGCGGTCCGGACGTTACCAGAAGCCCACGGGCTGTGACCCTGAACAGCAGCTCAAGGAGACAGGGAGCCACACGTGCCTGTGACAGCTCTGTGCTCACGCGGAGCTCCCCGTGTGCAAGACCCTTTGCTGACCTCGGGTCCCAGGGCAGGACCCGCGAGCCCGTGTCGGTGGAGCCGGGATGCGCTCCCACGACGCTCGCTCGGCGTCCCCTGTGCCAGGTGGGCGGCGGCTCCCGTGCGGAGTGCAAGGGCCTTGGCCCATGTTCTGTGTTGGACATCTTGTGTTGTCACTGAGTCTGACGTACGTATGCTCAGCTTCCCAATGACAGCAGACAACGGAGGTGGTACCACGTGGGCAACCTCACGAAAAGTGGTATTTCAGGTGTCCGTCATGTGCCGCCAGGCTGGACC
>NW_005875744.1:0-11358 GCF_000147115.1 Myotis lucifugus | reverse complement strand
CTTTTTAACAGCAGCATAGTATTCCATCGTGTAGATGTGACCACAGTTTTCTAATCCATTCATCTACTGATGGGCACTTAGGCTGTTTCCAGATCTTAGCTATGGTGAATTGTGCTGCTATGAACATCTGGGTGCATATATCCTTTCTGATTGGTGTTTCTGGTTTCTTGGGATATATTCCTAGAAGTGGGATCACAGGGTCAAATGGGAGTTCCATTTCCAATTTTTTGAGGAACCTCCATACTGCCTTCCATAGTGGCTGCACCAGTCTGCATTCCCACCAGCAGTGCACAAGTGTTCCTTTTTCTCCACATCCTCTCCAGCACTTGTCGTTTGTTGATTTGTTGATGATGGCCATTCTGACAGGTGTGAGATGGTACCTCATTGTTGTTTTGATTTGCATCTCTCGGATGATTAGTGACTTTGAGCATGTTTTCATATGTCTCTTGGCTTTCTGAATGTCCTCTTTTGAAAGGTGTCTATTTAGATCCTTTGCCCATTTTTTGATTGGATTGTTTATCTTCTATTTGTTAAGTTGTATGAGTTCCCTATAAATTTTGGAGATTAAGCCCTTATCAGATATGACGTTGGCAAATATGTTTTCCCACGAGGTGGGTTTTCTTGTTGTTTTGTTGATGGTTTCTTTTGCTGTGCAGAAGCTTTTTATTTTGATGTAGTCCCATTTGTTCATTTTCTCTTTAGTTTCAACTGCCCTAGGAGCTGTATCAGTGAAGAAATTGTTTTGGCATATGTCTGAGATTTTTTTGCCTTTGTATTCTTCTAGAATTTTTATGGTTTCCTGTCGTACATTTAAGTCCTTTATCCATTTTGAGTTTATTCTTGTGTATGGTGTAAGTTGGTGGTCTAGTTTCATTTTCTTGCATATATCTGTCCAATTTTCCCAACACCATTTATTGAAGAGACTATCTTGGCTCCATTGTATGTTCATGCCTCCTTTGTCAAAAAATAATTGAGCATATTGGTTCGGGCTAATTTCTGGACTCTCTATTCTATTCCACTGATCTATATGTCTGTTCTTGTGCCAGTACCAGGCAGTTTTGAGAACAGTGGCTTTGTAATACAGCTTGATATCTGGCATTGAGATCCCGCCTACTTTTTTCTTTCTCAGGATCGTTGCAGCTATTCGGGGTCTTTTTTTATTCCAGATGAATTTTTGGAGAGTTCGTTCTAGATCTTTGAAGAAGGCCATTGGTATTTTAATGGGGAGTGCGTTGAATGTATAGATTGCTTTGGGTAGTATAGACATTTTAATGATGTTGATTCTACCAATCCAAGAACATGGTATGTTCTTCCATCTGTTTATGTCTTCCTCTATCTCTTTTTTCAACGTCCTGTAGTTTTCTGAGTAGAGGTCCTTAACCTCTTTAGTTAAGTTTATTCCTAGGTATCTTAATTTTTTTGGTGCGATGGTAAATGGGATTGTTTATCTAATCTCTCTTTCTGAAAGTTCACTATTGGAGTATAGAAATGCCTCAGATTTCAGATTCAAGTATATATTTCTAAGAAAATTGTCTCATGTTGGTAAAACTCTTAAAATACACAATGATTGTACATGGAAATGATTAGAAACGTGTGAAAACCCTTGAAATACAAGTAAGCACAGCCATAATTTCGAAAAGGCCTTGTTCAAACACCGAGATTAATGGTATAAAGCTGTGAAATGACAAGATTACTGATAATGTTACAATTCTGGCTAACTTACTTGGCATTTTTCTGGAGAAAGTTCTTTCAAACATGAAGAATTGCCATTTATAGAGCTCAGAATTTGTGTATGAAGCCTTTAAATAAAGAGAATAATGTTCCTATTTACTATTTTGGCAGAATTGGCTGGAGTTTTTTGAAAGTACAGTTTAAATCCTGAAGATTCATGTATATATTTCTAAGTAAATTGTCTCATGTTGGTAAAACTCTTAAAATACACAATGATTGTAGATGGAAATGATTAGAAACGTATGAAAACCCTTGAAATACAAGTAAATACAGCCATACTTTCCTTAAGGCCTTGTTCAAACACTGAGATTAGAGTTATAAAGCTGTGAAATGACAAGATTACTGATAATGTTACAATTCTGGCTAACTTACTTGGCGTTTTTCTGAAGAAAGTTCTTTCAAACATGAAGAATTGCCATTTATAGAGCTCAGAATTTGTGTATGAAGCCTTTAAATAAAGAGAAAACTGTTCATATTTACCATTTTGGATGAATTGGCTGGAGTTTTTTGAAAGAAGCAGTTTAAATCCTGAAGATTCATATATATATTTCTAAGAAAACTGTCTCATGTTGGTAAAACTCTTAAAATACACAAGGATTGTACATGGAAATGATTAGGAACCTGTAGGAATCACTTGAAATATAAGTAAATAGACCCATACTATCCTTAAGGCTCTGTTCAATTACCGAGATTAGAGGTATAAAGCTGTGAATTGAGGAGAATACAGATAATGTTTACAATTCCGGCTCAATTTCTTGGTTTTTTTCCGAAGAGAGTTCTTTCACACATTAAGAGTTACTATTTAGAGAGCTCAAGTTTTGTGTAAAAAGCTTTTAAATAAAGAGAATACTGTTTATATTTACAAATGAGGCTGAATTGGCAGGAGTTTTTTGAATGAAACGGTTTAAACCTTGAAGATTCATGTGTATATTTCTAAGAAAACTGGCTCCTTTTGGTAAAACTCTTAAAATATACAATGTTAGTACATGGAAATTATTAGCAACGTTAAAAAACACTTGAAATAAAAGTAAATAGTGCCATACTATCTTTATGGCCGTGGTCAAACACCGAGATTAGAGGTATAATGCTATGAAATGATGAGAATACTGGTAAAGTTTACAATTCAGGCTAATTTACTTGGCGTTTTTCTGAGGAAAATGCTTTCAAATATTAAGAACAGCCGTTTATAAAGCTCAGATTTGTGTATAAAGCCTTAAAATGAAGAGAATACTGTTCATCTTTACAATTGAGGCTGTAATGGCTGGTGTTTTTGGAATGAAACAGTTTCAACCGTGATGATTCATGTATAGATTTCTAAGAAAACTGCCTCATTTGGGTAAAACTCTTAAAATACACACTGACAGTTCATGGAAATGATTAGGAACCTGTAGGAAACACTTGAAATATAAGTAAATAGAACCATTCTATCCTTATGGCCGTGTACGATTACTGAGATTAGAGGTATAAAGCTGTTAATTGAGGAGAATACTGATAATGTTTACAATTCCGGCACAATTTCTTGGCTTTTTTCCGAAGACAGTTCTTGCAAACATTAAGAGTTATTATTGAGAGAGCTAAGGTTTTGTGTAAAAAGCTTTTAAATAAAGAGAATACTGTTTCTATTTACAATTGACGTTGAATTGGTGGGAGTTTTTTGAATGAAACAGTTTAAACCCTGAAGATTCATGTATATAACTGTAGGAAAACTGTCTATTTTTGGTAAAACTTTTAAATACACAGTAATAGTTCTGCGAAATGATTAGAAATGTGTAAGAAACACTTGAAATACTAGTAAAGAGAGCCATACTATCGTTGTGGCCGTGTTCAATCACCGAGATTAGAGGTGTAAAGCTGTGTAATGACCAGAATACTGTTAATGGTTACAATTCGGCGAATTTACTTGGCGTTTTTCTGAAGAGAGTTCTTTCAAACATTAAAAATTCCAGTATATAGAGCTCAGAATTTGTACATAAAGCCTTTAAATGAAGAAAATACTGTTCCTATTTACAATTGAGGCTGAATAGGCAGGAATTTTTTGAATGAAACAGTTTTAACTGTGATGATTCATGTATATATTTCTAAGGAAACTGCCGCATGGTGGTAAAACTCTTAAAATACACATTGACAGTACATGGAAATGATTAGGAACTTGTAGGAAACACTTGAAATATAAGTAAATAGACCCATACTATCCTTATGGCCGTGTAAAATTACCGAGATTAGATGTAGAAAGCTGTGAATTGACCAGAATACCTATAATGTTTACAATTCTGGCTCAATGTCTTGGTTTTTTTCCCGAAGAGTGTTCTTTCACACCTTAAGAGATACTATTTAGAGAGCTCAGGTGTTGTGTAAAAAGCTTTTAAATAAAGAGAATACTGTTTCTATTTACAATTGAGGCTGAATTGGAGGGAGGTTTTTGAATGAAACCATTTAAACCCTGAAGACTCATGTATATAACTGTAGGAAAACTGTCTATTTTTGGTAAAACATTTAAATACACAGTAATAGTCCTGCGAAATGATTAGAAATGTGTAAGAAACACTTGAAATACTAGTAAATAGAGCCATACTATCGTTGTGGCCATGTTCAATCTCTGAGATTAGAGGAATAAAGCTGTGTAATGACCAGAATACTGTTAATGTTTACAATCCTGGCGAATTTACTTGGCGTCTTTTTTAGAAAGTTCTTTCAAACATTAAGAATTGCAGTTGATAGAGCTCAGTATAAGTAAATAAAGCTTTAAAATGAAGAGAATACTGTTCATATTTACAATTGAGGCTGAATTGGCGGGAGTTTTTTGAATGAAGCAGTTTAAACCCTGAAGATTCCTGTATATATTTCTAAGAAAACTGTCTCATTTTGTAAAAACTCTTAAAATACACAATGTTCGTACATGGAAATGATTAGGAACCTGTAGGAAACACTTGAAATATAAGTAAATAGACCCATACTATGCTTAAGGCCGTGTTCAATTCCCGAGTTTGGAGGTAGAAAGCTGTGAATTGACGAGAATACTGATAATGTTTACAATTCCGGCTCAATTTCTTGACTTTTTTTCGAAGAGAGTTCTTTCAAACATTAAGAGTTACTATTTAGAGAGCTCACTTTTTGTGTAAAAAGCTTTTAAATCAAGAGAATACTGTTTCTGTTTACTACTGAGGCAATTGGCGAAAGTTTTTTGAATGAAACAGTTTAACCCCTGAAGATTCATTTATAAATTTCTAGAAAACTGTCTAATTTTAGTAAAACTCTTAAAATACACAATGATTGTACATGGAAATGATTAGGAACCTGTAGGAAACACTTGAAATATAAGTAAATAGCCCATACTATCCTTAAGGCACTGTTCAATTACCGAGCTTAGAGATAGAAAGCTGTAAATTGACGAGAATACTGATAATGTTTACAATTCCGGCTCAAATTCTTGGCTTTTTTCCAAAGAGAGTTCTTTCAAACATTAAGAGTTACTATTTAGAGAGCTCATGTTTTGTGTAAAAAGCTTTTAAATAAAGGGAATACTGTTTCCATTTACAATTGAGGCTGAATTGGCAAGAGTTTTTTGAATGAAACAGTTTAACCCCTGAAGATTCATGTATATATTTCTAAGAAAACTGTCTACTTTTGGTAAAACTCTTAAAATACACAATGATAGTACATGGAAATGATTAGAAATGTGTGAAAACCATGGAAATACTCGTAAATCAAGCCACACTTTCGTTAATCCCTTGTTCAAACACCGAGATTAGAGGTATAAAGCTGTGAAATGACAAGATTACTGATAATGTTACAATTCTGACTAACTTACTTGGCGTTTTTCTGAAGAAAGTTCTTTCAAACATGAAGAATTGCCATTGATAAAGCTCAGAATTTGTGTATGAAGCCTTTAAATAAAGAGAATACTGTTCATATTTACTATTTTGGCTGAATTGGCTGGAGTTTTTTGAAAGACGCAGTTTAAATCCTGACGATTCATGTATTTATTTCTAAGAAAATTGTCTCATGTTGGTAAAACTCTTAAAATACACAATGATTAAACATGGAAATGATAAGAAACGTGTGAAAACCCTTGAAATACAAGCAAATACAGTCATACTTTCCTTAAGGCCTTGTTAAAACCCCGAGATTAGAGGTATAAAGCTATAAATGACAAGATTACTGATAATGTTACAATTCTGGCTAACTGAGTTGATGTTTTTCTGAAGAAAGTTCTTTCAAACATGAAGAATTGCCATTTATAGAGCTCAGAATTTGTGTATGAAGCCTTTAAATAAAGAGAATATTCTTCATATTTACTATTTTCGCTGAATTGGCTGGAGTTTTTTGAAAGAACAGTTTAAATCCTGAAGATTCATGTATATATTTCTAAGAAAACTGTCTCATGTTGGTAAAACTCTTAAAATACACAAGGATTGTACATGGAAATGATTAGAAACGTGTGAAAACCCTTGAAATACAAGTAAATACAGCCATACTTTCGTTAAGGCCTTGTTTAAAAACCGAGATTAGAGGTATAAAGATGTTTAATGACAAGATTACTGATAGTGATACAATTCTGGCTCACTTACTTGGCGTTTTTCTGAAGAAAGTTCTTTCAAACATGAAGAATTGCCATTTATAGAGCTCAGAATTTGTGTATGAAGCCTTTAAATAAAGAGAATACTGTTCATATTTACTATTTTGGCTGAATTGGCTGGAGTTTTTTAAAGAAGCAGTTTAAATCCTGAAGATTCATGTATATATTTCTAAAAAAACCGTCTCATGTTGGTAAAACTCTTAAAATACACAAAGATTGTACATGGAAATGGTTAGCAACCTGTGAAAACCCCTGAAATACAAGTAAATACAGCCATACTTTCCTTAAGGCATTGTTCAAACACCAAGATTAGAGGTATAAAGCTGTGAAATGACAAGATTAATGATAATGTTACAATTCTGGCTAACTGACTTGATGTTTTTCTGAAGAAAGTTCTTTCAAACATGAAGAATAGCCATTTATAGAGCTCAGAATTTGTGTATGAAGCCTTTAAATAAAGAGAATACTCTTCATATTTACTATTTGGGTTGAATTGGCTGGAGTTTTTTGAAAGAAGCAGTTTAAATCCTGAAGATTCATGTATATATTTCTAAGAAAACCGTCTCATGTTGGTAAAACTCTTAAAATACACAAAGATTGTACATGGAAATGGTTAGGAACCTGTGAAAACCCCTGAAATACAAGTAAATACAGCCATACTTCATTTAAGGCCTTGTTCAAACACCGAGATTAGAGGTATAAAGCTGTGAAATGACAAGATTACTGATATTGTTACAATTCTGGCTAACTTACTTGGCGTTTCTCTGAAGAAAGTTCTTCCAAACATGAAGAATTGCCATTTATAGAGCTCAGAATTTGTGTATGAAGCCTTTAAATAAAGAGAATACTGTTCATATTTACTATTTTGGTTGAATTGGCTGGAGGTTTTTGAAAGAAGCAGTTTAAATCCTGCAGATTCATGTATATATTTCTAAGAAAACTGTCTCATGTTGGTAAACTCTTAAAATACACAATGATTGTACATGGTAATGATTAGAAACGTGTGAAAACCCTTGAAAAACAAGGAAAAACAGCCATTCTTTCCTTAAGGCCTTGTTCAAACAGCGAAATTAGAGGTATAAAGCTGTGAAATGACAAGATTACTGATAATGTTACAATTCTGGCTAACTTACTTGATGTTTTTCTGAAGAAAGTTCTTTCAAACATGAAGTATACCCATTTATAGAGCTCAGAATTTGAGTATGAAGCCTTTAAATACAGAGAATATTGTTCATATTTACTATTTCGGCTGAGTTGGCTAAAGTTTTTTGAAAGAAGCAGTTTAAATCCTGAAGAACCATGTATATATTTCTAAGAAAACTTTCTCATGTTGGTAAAACTCTTAAATTACACAATGGTTGTACATGGAAATGATTAGACACGTCTGAAAACCCTTGAAATACAAGTAAATACAGCCATACTTTCATTAAGGCCTTGTTCAAACACCGAGATTAGTGGTATAAAGCTGTGAAATGACAAGATTACTGATAATGTTACAATTCTGGCTAACTTACTTGGCGTTTATCTGAAGAAAATTTTTTCAAACATGAAGAATTGACATTTATAGTGCTCAGAATTTGTGTATGAAGCCTTTACGTAAAGAGAATACTGTTCATATTTACTATTTTGGCTGAATTTGCTGGAGTGTTTTGAATGAAGCAGTGAAATCCTGAAGATTCATGTATATATTTCTAAGAAAACAGTCTCATGTTGGTAAAACTCTTAAAATACACAACGATTGTACATGGAAATGATGAGAAACCTGTGAAAACCCTTGAAAAAGAGGGAAAAACAGCCATACTTTCACTAAGGCCCTGTTCAAACACTGAGATTAGAGGTATAAAGCTGGGAAATGAGAAGATTACTGATAATGATACAATTCTGGTTAACTTACTTGGTGTTTTTCTGAAGAAAGTTCTTTCAAACATGAAGAATTGCCATTTTTAGAGCTCAGAGTTTGTGTATGAATCCTATAAATAAAGAGAATAATGTTCATATTTACTATTTTGGCTGCATTGGCTGGAGTGTTTAGAATGAACCAGTTTATATCCTGTAGATTCATGTATATATTTCTAAGAAAAGTGTCTCATGTTGGTAAAACTCTTAAAATACACAATGATTGGACATGGAAATGATTAGAAATGTGTGAAACCCCTTGAAAAACAAGGAAAAACATCCATTCTTTCATGAAGGCCCTTTTCAAACACTGAGTTTAGAGGTATAGCTGGGAAATGACAAGATTTCTGATAATGTTACAATTCTGGCTATCTTCCTTGGGTTTTTTCTGAAGAAAGTTCTTTGAAACATGAAGAATTGCCATTTATAAAGCACACATTTTGTGTATGAAGCATTTAAATAAAGAGAATAGTGTTCATATTTACTATTTTGGTTGAATTGGCTGGAGTTTTTTGAATGAAGCAGTTAAAATCCTGAATATTCATGTATATATTTCTAAGAAAACTGTCTCATGTTGGTAAAACTCTTAAAATACACAATGATTCTACATGGAAAGGATTAGAAACGTGTGCAAACCCTTGAAAAACAAGGAAAAACAGCCATACTTTCGTTAAGGCCCTGTTCAAACACCGAGATTAGAGGTATAAAGCTGTGAAATGAACAGATTACAGATATTGTTACAATTCTGGCTAACTTACTTGGTGATTTTCTGAAGAAAGTTCTTTGAAAACTGAAGAATTGCCATTTTGAGAGCTCAGAATTTGTGTATGAAGCCTTTAAATAAAGAGATTAGTTTTCATATTTACTATTTTTGCTGAATTGCCTGGAGTGTTTTGAATGAAGCAGCTGAAATCCTGAAGATTCATGTATATATTTCTCCGAAAACTGTCTCATGTTGGTAAAACTCTTAAAATACACAATGATTATAAATGGAAAGGATTAGAAATGTGTGAAAACCCTTGAAAAACAAGGAAAAACAGCCATACCTTCATTAAGGCGCTGTTCAAACACTGAGATAGAGGTATAAAGCTGGGAAATGACAAGATTACTGATAATGATGCAATTCTGGTTAACTTACTTGGTGTTTTTCTGAAGAAAGTAATTTCAAAAATAAAGAATTGCCATTTTTAGAGCTCAGAGTTTGTGAATGAAGCCTTTAAATAAAGAGAATAGTGTTCATATTTACTCTTTTGGTTGAATTGGCTGGAGTGTTTTGAATGAACCAGTTTATATCCTGTAGATTCATGTATATATTTCTAAGAAAAGTGTCTCATGTTGGTAAAACTCTTAAAATACACAATGATTGTACATGGAAATGATTAGAAATGTGTGAAAATCCTTGAAAAACAGGGAAAAACATCCATACTTTCATTAAGGCGCTGTTCAAACACTGAGATTAGAGGTCTAAAGCTGGGAAATGACAAGATTTCTCATAATGTTACAATTCTGGCTAACTTACTTGGGTTTTTTCTGAAGAAAGTTCTTTGAAACATGAAGAATTGCCATTTATAAAGCACAGATTTTGTGTATGAAGCATTTAAATAAAGAGAATAGTGTTCATATTTACTATTTTGGTTGAATTGGCTGGAGTTTTTTGAATGAAGCAGTTAAAATCCTGAAGATTCATGTATATATTTCTAAGAAAACTGTCTCATGTTGGTAAAATTCTTAAAATACACAATGATTGTAGATGGAAAGGGTTAGAAACGTGTGAAAACCCTTGAAAAAGAAGGAAAAACAGCCATACTTTCATTAAGGCCCTGTTCAAACTCTGAGATTAGAGGTATAAAGCTGGGAAATGACAAGATTTCTGATAATGTTACAATTCTGGCTAACTTACTTGGGTTTTTTCTGAAGAAAGTTCTTTGAAACATGAAGAATTGCCATTTATACAGCACAGATTTTGTGTATGAAGCCTTTAAATAAAGAGAATAGTGTTCATATTTACTATTTTGGTTGAATTGGCTGGAGTTTTTTGAATGAAGCAGTTAAAATCCTGAAGATTCATGTATATATTTCTAAGAAAACTGTCTCATGTTGGTAAAACTCTTAAAATACACAATGATTGTACATGGAAAAAATTAGAAACGTGTGAAAACCCTTGAAAAACCAGGAAAAACAGCCATACTTTCGTGAAGGCCCTGTTCAAACACCGAGATTAGACGTATAAAGCTGTGAAATGACAATATTACTGATATTGTTACAATTCTGGTTAACTTACTTGGTGATTTTCTGAAGAAAGTTCTTTCAAAAATGAAAAATTGCCATTTTGAGAGCTCAGAAATTGTGTATAAATCCTTTAAATAATGAGAATATTCTTCATATTTACTATTTTCGCTGAATTGGCTGGAGTTTTTTGAAAGAACAGTTTAAATCCTGAAGATTCATGTATATATTTCTAAAAAAACCGTCTCATGTTGGTAAAACTCTTAAAATACACAAAGATTGTACATGGAAATGGTTAGCAACCTGTGAAAACCCCTGAAATACAAGTAAATACAGCCATACTTTCCTTAAGGCATTGTTCAAACACCAATATTAGAGGTATAAAGCTGTGAAATGACAAGATTAATGATAATGTTACAATTCTGGCTAACTGACTTGATGTTTTCCTGAAGAAAGTTCTTTCAAACATGAAGAATAGCCATTTATAGAGCTCAGAATTTGTGTATGAAGCCTTTAAATAAAGAGAATACTGTTCATATTTACTATTTGGGGTGAATTGGCCGGAGTATATTGAAAGAAGCAGTTTAAATCCTGAAGATTCATGTATATATTTCTAAGAAAACCGTCTCATGGGGGGAAAACTCTTAAAAATACACAAAAGATTGTTCATGGAAATGGTTAGAAACCTGTGAAAACCCCTTGAAAAACAAGGAAAAAAAAGCCATCCTTTTTTTTTAAGGGCTTGTTCCAAACCCCCGAGATTAGGGGGAATAAAGCTGGGGAAAAGAAAAGGATAAATGAAAAAGTAACAATTTCTGGGTAAATTTACTTTGTGTTTTTTCTGAAAAAAAGTTCTTCCCAAACATGAAGGAATTGCCATTTTTAGGGGCCAAAGATTTTGTGGGTCCACCCCTTTAAAAAAAAAAGAA
>NW_005875743.1:0-11364 GCF_000147115.1 Myotis lucifugus | reverse complement strand
CTATTCCTTTACTTTCTGTCTCCGAGTGTTTTCTTATCTACAATGAGTGTCTTGTACACAGCATATGTATGGGTTTTGTTTACTTATCCATTCAGACACCCTGTGCATTTTGATGAGTGCATTTAATCCATTTACATTTACAGTGATTATTGATATGTATTTATTGTCATTTTATTTTGAATATTTATTTTCTTTTCGGCTTTTTCTTAAAGAAGTCCCTTTAACATTTCTTATAATAATGGTTTGTTGGTTCTTTTCATTGTCTGGGAGACTCTTTACCCCTCCTTTGTTTCTCATTGATAGCCTTGCTGGGTAGAGTAATCTTTGCTGCACGTCCTTGCTTTTCATCAGTTTGAGTGTTTCGGGCCAGTCCCTTTTGGCAGTCTGCTTCTGTTGAGCAATCACATGACAGCTTTATGGCAGTTCCGTTGCAGGTAACAAACTGCTTTTTTTGTTTTGTGTGGGTTTGTTTGTTTGTTTGTTTGTGGGGGTTTTTTTTTGTTGTTGTTGTTTTGCTGCTTTTAAAATTCTCTCTGTCTTTAACCTTTGGCCGTTTAAATATGATGTGCCTTGGTGTGAACCTCTTTGGTTTCATCTTGTTTGGGACTCTCTGCACTTCTTGTAATTGTATGTCTATTTCCTTCTCCAGGTTAAAGAGTTTTCTGCCATTATTTAATCAAATAGGTTTTCAATGTCTTGCTTTCTCTTTTATCCTTCTCATACAGCTATGACGTGAAGGTTGCTGTGCTTGATGTTGTCCCAGAGGTCCTTTAAACTATCCTCATTTTTATTCTTTTTTCCTTTCCTGTTCTGATTGGGTGTTTTCTGCTACCTTGTCTTCCACGTCACTGATGAAGTCCTCTGCCTCATTTAATATGCTGCTGATTCATAATAGTGTGGTTTCCATGTCAGCTGTCCTGCTCTTTGCTTCTGACAGTTCCCTTCACCGCTCAGTGGGGACTCTGCCCTGAGATACCCCTCCCCATTCTCACCTGCTACAGGTGTATGTAAAGCCGGCTCATTTTGAGTCTCCACCCCTCCTATTGGTCTCGACATGGCCTCTTCTTTATCTCCTTGTTATAGGAGTTCTGTTCAGCAAGTCTTTAGGGGGTTCTCCAGTCTAATTGTTCTATAATTTAGTGGTAATTTTGATGTCGTTATGGGAAGAGGCAATCCCAGCACTCACCTACTTTGACATCTTGTTCTCCTCTTCCTCCTTCTTTTTCTTCTCATTCTCTTTTTTCAATTTATTTTTCTCTCCCTCCTCCTCTACCTCCTTGCGCAGTATGATTTTTCTATCACATTACTGGTTTTCTTGGAAATTATGAGGTGTTTCTTTCACTGTCCTGCTGGACAGGTTTTTAATTTCCACTTGAAAGCTAAAATCTGAGAGCCTCCCCCTTCCACTGCAGTGATAACCAACCTTTATCGCGTGTGTGCACACATCAGTACTGAGCTCTCTGTTCATTTATGCTCCGGGGTGCTTACTATTGTCCCCACTTTATAGAGCACAAAGTTAAGGCAATAAAGCTCAAGCAGCTGACCCAAAATCACAGGGCTGGGGGAGGGGCAGAGTCAGGACTCAGACGCAAGTCTTTCTGATCCCACAGCTCACACACACCTTAACCCTCTTAACTAGGGATGAGGAGTTGGAGGAGAAGGACGTTGCAAAAATATTTAAAATTCAGTGCAGTGTGAGAATGAGCAGACACAATGGAAACTGGGCTGACCAGAAAGGAAGACAACTGTTATTAATTGGTTGAGACCAGATAAATATCAGCTCTGTCTTGACTAAGAACTCCTGAATCAGCCTAATATAAAAGCACAGCATTTGTTTTTGTGGAATTTTGTTTGTTTGTTTGTTTGCTTGCTTGCTTTACTGCCATTATATAGACAAACTGAGATCTTTTGCTTTAAGTTAGAAGAAGGGCAAATGGCAGTGGCCTATAGACCTTCATTTTCCAAAAAGAAAAGTTGAATTAAGCAACTTGCCTATGGTTGCCCAACTAAATGGCAGAGAGAGGACCTCACCCAAGGTCCCCAGCTTCCAGAACCCAGACATTTCGAACACTGGGACATTTTTTATGGTTGTGCTCTCAGATGTCCTGCCTCAACTATCTATGAGGCTCAGAGAAGACATCTTCCAAATTGAAATACACACACAATGAAAAGATGATGTAGCTAGTTGTGTATGCCAGTGTTGATCTGTGAGATTACTTGGGTTGCTCTGATACTGACATTTCCTTGAGAGAGATTTTGATTATTGAGGGGAACACAATAGGATCTTTCAAATAGAACTGCCCCAGAAAAATATGGACAACTTTCACCAGAATAGAGATATTGAAAGTAATCCTATCTAATAATAGACAAACATGGTAATTAACCATACCTCTGCTACGCTTCCCATTGGCTAATCAGGGCGATATGCAAATTAACTGCCAACCAAGATGGCGGCCGGCAGCCAGGCAGCTGAAGTGAGCAGGAGGCTTGCTTGCTCCAGTGATGGAGGAAGCCAAGGATCCCCACCTGCCGCGGCCCGGCTCTGAGCTGCACTCTAAACAACAATGTTGCAATTATAGAAGCTAAACAAACCCCAGATACCTGCTTTCAGCCGGCTGGCCTCGGAGCTAGAGATGCAACAAAGTTTCAATTACAGAAGGTAAATAAATCTCAGAATTAAAAAAAAAGAAAAATAGGAGAGACTGGGAGCTTCAGTTGCAGGCTTGGCCTGCCTGAAAACGGCCCTCAGCCCCTCATCCAGACTGCCAGGCATCCCAGTGGGGACCCCCACCCTACACGGGGTGCAGGCAGCCTGAAAACAGCCATCAGCCCCTCATCCAGGCTGGCCAGGCACTCCAGTGTGGACCCCCACCCTAAAGAGGGTGCGGGCAGCCTGAAAACAGCCATCAGCCCCTCATCCAGGCTGGCCAGGCACCCCAGTGAGGACCCCCACCCTGAAGGGGGAGCGGGCAGCCTGAAAACTGCCATCAGCCCCTCACCCAGGCTGGCCAGGCACCCAAGCGGGACCCCCACCCTGATCCGGGACACCATTCAGGGCAAACCAGCCGGCCCCAACCCGAGCACCAGGCCTCTATCCTATATAGTAAAAGGGTAATATGCAAACTGACCCTAACAGCAGAAAGACTGGGAATGACTGGTCACTATGACATACACTGACCACCAGGGGGCAGACGCTCAATGAAGGAGCTGCCCTCTGGTGGTCAGTGAGCTCCCACATGGAGGAGCTCTGCTCAGGCACAAGCCAGGTTGATGGCTGCCAGTACAGCGGTGGTGGTGGGAGCCTCTCCTGCCTCCTCAGCAGCGCTAAGGATGTCTGATTGCAGCTTAGGCCTGCTCCCCGCTGGCAAGTGGACATCTCCCGAGGGCTGCCAGAGGGATGTCTGATTGCCAGCTTAGGCCCAATCCCCTGGGGAGCAGGCCTCAGCCAGCAGATGGTCATCCCCCGAGGGGTCCCAGACTGTGAGAGGGCACAGGCCGGGCTGAGGGACCCCCCCCCCCCCCAGTGCACAAATTTTTTGTGGCACCTGGCTCTAGTCCTATATAATAAAACTCTAATATGCACATTGACCAAATGGCAGAACAACCAGTTGCTATTATGCCCACTGACCACCAGGGGCAGATGATCCCTGAGAGGGAGGGGACCAGCAGCGGTGATGGGGTGGGGGGGGACTGGCCAGCAGGAGACAGCCAAGGGGGGGTTGCCAGCGGGGGGCCCCTCCATTGCCCCACCCCCTGGTCACCCCACAGATCACCAGCCAGGCTTAGGGACCCTACCCTATATATTGGGAACAGTCTCTTAGATTTAAAAATTAAAACCTGGCAAAGCTACTCTAACACTGAAAAAACAGGATGATGAAGCAATGACATGCATGGACTCTGGCTTGTACATTTTGTGGTCAGCCCTGATTCTGACACTTATAACTGTGTGACAAAGCCAATTACTTAATTTCTCTCTGCTTCAGTTTTTCCACCCATAAGATGGGGAAAATGGTACTACTGCCTACGAAGAATCATGTTATGTACTACTTCTTATAATCAGGGCAAAAAAATTTAGCTGCCCATACAACAGCAAGACGCGTGTCACCTGTATGAAAAGTATGGTCACTGGTGCATGTAGCATCCCGGATTGTGAGGGGGATGTCCGGATCGGGCCTAAACCGGCAGTCAGACATCCCCTGAGGGCACAGGCCAGGCTGAGGGACCCCCCTTTCTCCCGTGCACCGGGCCTCTAGTGAGATTAATAATGAGATATTAATGAAATAGTGGCCTGCCTCCTGCCCATTGAGTCATCGCCTTCCTGTGTGTAAATAAATAATGAATTATAGGAATAACATTACCAAGGTTTACAGAATATCTCTCAGCTGCTTGAAAAAGCTGTCTCTCCCTGAGGACCAGTCCGAGGAAGATTTTAAAATTGTCTTGAGTTGCTGAGATTACCAGTTAGTAGTGAATAATCATTTCCTACTGGACTCTCAAGTGTGCTTAATTACATTCAGAATAACTGGCTCAGCTTTAAAAATAAACTTGGATATTGCCTAAGTCCCTTTTAAAAATCGCTAAGGGAATATACAACCAATAGAAATGACATCGATGTCTGCACAGTTCCCAGGGCAGCAGTGTGTCCTTGCTCAGTCTGTGAAATGAGTGTAATAATGGTCTCCTCTTGGGGTTCCGGTGAAGGCTGAGGATGCTAATCAGCAGCTGGCTGCATCCCAGGCTGTTCAGTGCTTGATACATATTCACTATTTTCATGAGGATATGAGGTAGGTACTACTGCTATCTTCAGAGGCGGGGGTGCTGAGGCACAGAGAGGGTAAGCCACTTGCCTAAGGCGCACACAGCCAGTATGGGCTAGACCTGGAGTTTTAAGTCAGAGTGTGTGACCACAGAGCTCATGTTCTGGGAAACAAGAAGGTTGGATTGGTATAGACGGTTTGTGATAAAACCCCATGAGAGGCCAACGCAGGCGCCCGGAGCAGGAGAGGAGGTAGGCCCTGGCTAACGAATGGGCCAGCTGCTGGGTCTTTAGAAAGTGGAGGTGAGAATGAAGAGTGTTCTCAGCATGAGGAGAGGACTGGAGGTCTGTGTGTCTCCGGTCCCCGGGGACCTACACTCCCTGGCTGGCTGTGTCCTGGGTGGGGTGGGGGTGGCATACATCAGAAGGGCATGGTTTTGTGGGGCATGGGAGAGGCTGCACCCAGACAGTTGTCCCAGGAGCTCTGGCCACAGCAGCGCCCCCCGCTGCTGCTCGGCAGGGCATCAGAGAGCCCTCACTGTCACCCAGGCAGGCTTGCAAATGCAGAGCTCTGGACGGCCCAGTGCGGAACGAACACTGCAGGTGCCTCCTCAGATACTTCCCTCCGTACCAGCCCATACCTTCGAGCACCCCAAGAAGAACTGAATTTCTGATAGTCTCACCTGATGAGGGGTAGCAGTTGAATTGAAGTAATTTTTAAAAGGAAGAAATAATACAATTTCAGATGGGAATAGAAATGAAACATGATGGATTATCAGTTGATAATTTTGGAAGCTGGGTGAGAAGTACATGGAGGTTCCTTATACCATTTTATCTACTTTTGTTTCAGTTTCAAATTCCATTATAAAGAGATTCAAAAGGAAATGTGCTATTTCTTTCCCACCTGGGATTGTGGCTGCACATTCTTACTTATTGATAAATCAAAACCAAAAGGAATCTATAACCTGAGAGTCCCGGTGCTTGGTTTTGAGAGATGGAGACACGTACCCAGTCACACAGCCATGAACACACTGACGCTAAGAATTCCTCTGCAGCGTGCAGAGGCCTCCTTTGCTCACGTCAGTAGCTGACATCGGTACTAGGACTTCTGAGGACACTGGCACAGCTCATCCTGATTTCACAGCTCCCCCATGGCATGGGAATAACATGTTATCTCCACTTTTCAAGGTAAAAAATCCAGATTGAGAGAGAGCTTGCAATTTTCCCAAACCCGTATGGGAAGCGAAGAAGCAGAAATGGAGTCTCTATAACAGCTGAGTGCCATTTGCTTTTGTGGCCTCTCCGGAGCGCTGGGCACCACAGGAGTCATCGGGCCCGAGTCTTTCCTGGTTGGCTGGCCCCCGTGGTCCTGGGTCATTTATTTAGAAATAGTTAAATAATAATAGATTTCATAAGCATCTCATTTTGTAGTTCTTTTTTTTTTCCAAAATTACCTCATTACTAAATGACATGCCCTTTAAAGCCACGTGCTCTGCGGAAGTCCAGAGAGAGGAAAGCGCTGAGACTGTGCAGAAGGAACACGGAGGGAGGGCAGCCGGCGGGCTCAGGCAGCGCCTGTTCATGCCGTGAAATCCCGATGCTTTCACTCCAGCGTGCGGGGCAGGAAGGGGCCTTGTCACTAAGAGGCCCTCTGACTATCGCAGCAAATAGCATCGAGTGTTTGCATTTGACACCTCATTCTTAGCTTTGCCAAACATAAAAAGAAGCAGTTGCTGTGTGTGTGTGTGTGTGTGTGTGTGTGTGTGTGTACACGTGCACACGCACAACCTTGAAAATGAGCATAGTAGATGCCTTCCAGCTTTTTCTTGTTGTTGTTAATCCTTACCCAGGGATATTTTTCCCATTAATTTTTAGAGAGAGTGGAAGGGAGGGGGAGAGAGAGAGAGAGACAAAACATCAATGTGAGAGACACATCATATGGTTGCCTTCTGCACCCACTCTGACCGGGGACAGGGACAGGGATGGAGCCTGCAACTGAGCTATGTGCCCTTGACCAGAATTGAACCCGAGGCCCTTCAGTCTACCATGGAGCCAAACTGGCCAGAGCTGGCTTCCATCTTTTTAATGTTATTTTCTCTGAATCTTTGGAGGTTTTCTCCTTAAACAGAGCTTTTGAAAAACAGAAGTTTAAAATGTTCCTTCCCACTTTACTCTTCCATTTTCCCCTCTTCCACAGAAGTATGTGCCCATCACATATCCCTCCGTGCCTTGCAGATGGAGGGAGGGAGACAGATGTCGCTTCCTGAGACTCCGCCTGGGGCTCTTTCACAACAGAAAGCGCCTGCAGGCCAAGGCACCACCATGTGGAGGACCTTTCTGTGCTGTCCGGGGCATTGATTGGGTTCGGTCCACGCAGTCCTCTTTACTTCCTGCAAACTTCAGCTCTGGACTGAAGTTACAAGGACTTACCATTGATGAGCTATGTGGAGTTCATTTTCACCCCCCTTGTCCTCCTCCCTGTCCTCCTCCTCCTCCTCCTCTTCTATCTTCTTCTTTTTAAATAAATCCACACAATTTTAGAAAGAATGTGGAGTTTGCTATGATCAAGTTTCTCTTTAACTTGCTCAGGTCATGTACTTGGGAATTGGATAATCACAGCTATTCGATAGTGACTTACAAGGGCACTATATTTGGAGTTGGTTGTCCTAAAGTGATTCCCAAAGTGGGCGCTACCGCCTCCGATGGGCGCTGCAGCGATCCAGGGGGGCGGTGATGGCCACAGGTGCATTTGGGGGCAATGAGTAACTGCTATTAAAATTAAAAAAAAAATTAATTTCCAGGGGCTGAGTAATATTTTTTCTGGGGGCGGTAGGCCAAATAAGTTTGGGAACCACTGTCCTAAACTCTAGAGTTGATTTGACTTTTGTGGGTGTTTGAAGGAGATCAATGAGTATTAGTAGCTCCCCCTCAAATTCATAACCAAATGAAAGATAAACTCACATGAGATAGAGGAAGATAAAAATACAGATTTTTTTGTTGGTGATTTGCAGCCACTTCTGGACCCTGTGCTTGGCCCAAGTCTAGACCTTGGTGCATGTCACCAGAGCAAGAATTCATATTCACGGAATTACTACTTACCCCCCGCAGGGGCAGAGCAGAAAGATAAGCCTCTGAACCTGACTTGAAGGAAGTCCTGGGCTCAGCTCTTACATCCTCATTGTTTGGAAGTAGGAACAGAGCATCCGCTGCCGTCTCACCGCAGTGCGGGCAGACTCTGAACCGGAAGGGGAAGGCGATGGAGCAGGGCAGCAGCTTTTCCCCCAGCTTTGTCCAGGGCTTTCTGTGCCGCCGGTGCTCAGCCTACGGGAGCCATTCATTCGGTCCTTGTGCCGGCGGGCGAGGAACCGTCATCACCATCCCCCTTCTGGAGCCGAGGAAGCTCGGGCGCACAGAGATTACATACTTTACTGGCAAGTCGTGGACCTGAACCCCACCTGGCCTCAGGGTCCTCACACCTAACTATTCCCCAAAACTGCTTCAGAAATGTTTCTTGTTTCTTGGGGAGGAGAGAAGATGGGGGAGGAAAGAAGGGCTGGGAGTGTTACTTCAGTGTGTTGCTAAGAAGCATGAGGAGGAGAGATGAAGGTCCGATTATCATCACTGATTGACTGTGGGGCTGAGAAAGAGGTGGGTACTTCTCTCCTGTCCTCAGGGGGGGGGGATGTGGCAGGTCGCTATGTTTGTGACATGCAGCTACTCTCTCCCCTCTTGCCACAAAACAACACTGAAGATCAGTCACAACCCGGTTTGGGAGGCCTAAATCCTGTGCAATTTGGAGGACTCCTTTAAGAAAAAGAATGCAAAAATCACAAATACAAAAATTCTGTTGGAAAGTGCATATATAATAGAATGAGAAAAGGGGGAGTTTTGGACTCAAACTATGGAGTTTCTTTTGGGGTATGCTGGGCTTCTTTGGATGCTCTTTCTCTCAAAATTTGTTTGGTTCCTCTTCTGCAGACCGATTAGACTTGCAGGCCAGCTACCATTCAGGCAGTTAGCATCTTTCTGCACCTGCTTAGTAGGCAACGTGGGTCCCCTCTGACGCTTTACCTGTCATGCACAGAGTTCAAGACGAACTCCATGGCTTAAGGAATGGCCTTCGGTGGAGAAAGGGGAAATCACATAGGCCAAGATCAGCAAGAGAAGAGAAGGCAGGAGTTCCACACCCTCTCGTTATTCCACAGAAGTCCACACTAGGGCCTCATGCTGTCTTCTCTTCCATGGGGAAATCGCAGGCTGCTTGGCACCAGGCACTTGGGACTGGGAGTCAGCGATTTACAGTTTTCTGGCAAAACCAGCTGCCCGGCACCTGGAGAACTAGGAGCCTGTGGGATGTGGCAACCTTTCTCACAAGGGAAAGGGAGCCCCTGGTCTCAGGAGAAGCTGAGCTCAGGTACAGCCTCTTGCAGGAGAAGGGGTACCACTGATCTTCTCAAAGCTGCATGTTGTCCACTTAATCTGGATTGAATACAGGGTCATCTCCAGATATTGTTGCTCATTGCACCACACAGCTTCACATTAACTGATGCTTTCAAATGGGTCACTACATAGCCCACTGTGTATTGAGCACTTGCTACATGCTCATTCCAAAGACCATATCTTCTATCATCCTACTAAGGCTGTGGGATAGGTATGCTGTCACCTCCATGTTGCAGAGAAAGGGACAGAGGCAGAGAGAGGCGTGTCTTCACCGTTGTCACACCCAGCACAGGGCATGTGTAGGAATGACTCTGATGCCAGAGCCAGTGTCCTTTGGGGCATACCTTCCGGCGTGGCAGGGAGGGAAATCCCAGGGGGACAAAGCTGAGCTCTCCCCGGACTTGCTCTGCCAGCCTTCAGTGTGCGCCTGTAGGCAAGTCACTTCCAGACTTAGACCCGGCCTCACAGCTGGCCTGGTACATGGGGCCATGGACCAGCCTCACACGCCAGGTCTGGGGAGTGGATGAAATGAGGTAATTTGCTCCATGGTAGAATTGTTAAAATGTTATTGTGAGATTGTGTCTTCTTCATTTTTGGATCTTTGGTGTCTGCTGGGTACTCAATGTTAAATGAATGAATGAATGAAATGATAATTCCTATTGGGTCAGCATCTAGAATTTCAGCATGAGTTGGAAAACAAAATTAAAAACGAAATAGATAAAGTGAACTCAATTATATCCTATTTTAGCTTACACATCTTTAGAATAAGCCAATGGGGAGAAAAGACCACACACAGACACACACAGACACACACACACCACAACATTCACAGCAAATGATCCTCAAGCCTCAGAATGAGTAGGTAGATTACCTGGCAAAAATTTCAATAACACTGAAGGACTTCCTTTCAAAAGGTCACTGACATCACACTACCAGATTAATTTTTAAAAATTGATCTGTCTTGGGTGTATCTGGGAGATAAAAATGAAAGACTATAGTTCTTCCTTTCTCACCTTTCCAGTGTAACTTTCAGGTACAAATATAGATCGAAGTGTTGCTGTTGTTAAAATGACATACTTGTTCACATAGGCTAAGATTAGAGGGTTTCAGAAAAGAAATTCACAAGCGTGGGGTACAGTCCAGGAGCCCCTTTACTGTTAACTGTGCAAAATAGTAAGAAAGCGATCAGTTCACCTGAGTTTACTGAGCACCTGCGATGTGTTGTGGGTGAGTCAGACATTATAGAGATATTCTGCCTTAATGTGTATTTGCAATGTGGTTGAAGAGGCAGGCATAAGCTAGGCAATTTCACTAATGGTGCAGTTAGTGAATAAGAGTAAGGACTCATAACTAATAAAGGCTTAAATAATAAAATAATGGAATTAACTACATACGAAGGTGTCGGGGAATTAGTAGTCTTTGGGTTGATTGAGTCCTTCTGCCGGTTCAGGGTAAATGTCTCTGTGATAGTCTTAGTAAGTAAGGCACCCTCACATGACTGTTCAGAGGCCAGAGGCTCTCTAGTGAGAGTGCTCCTTGCATACCTCTCTCTTTTATCATTTAACAGGATGTTTGTCCAGAAACCCTCCCGGCAAACATACCCTTACATTGCGTGGGCCAGTGGTGGCCCACAAGGACATGCCTGGCTGCAATGGAACATGACAATGGAAGTGTCTGGGTTTTCCAGGCTCTGTGATAGGAAGCAACAAAGAAGTAAGGGAGTTGGGAATTGGCTATTGAAAAGCCAACCAGATAGTCTTTGAAATTATTGGTTTGGGTTTCTTTGGATAAATACACAGAAGTGGAATCGCTGGGTCACATTCCCACCAACAGTGCACCAGGGTTTGCTTTTCATCACATTCACACCAACATTTGTTAGTTGTTGACTTATTGATGATAGCCTTTCTGACAGGTATGAGGTGATAGCTCCTTGTGGTTTTTAACTTGCATTTCTCTGATGATTAGTAATGTTGAGCATCTTTTCATATGTCTGTTGACCATCTGTATCTTCTTTGGAGAAGTTTTTATTCAGGCCCTTGACCCATTTTTTTACTTGGATTGTTTGTTTTGTTTGGTGTTGAGTTGTATGAGTTCTTTATAAATTTTAGATATTAACCCCTTATCAGATATTTCATTGGCAAATACCTCCCTCCATTCAGTAGGTTGTC
>NW_005875742.1:0-11364 GCF_000147115.1 Myotis lucifugus | reverse complement strand
TTGCCTGCCACCCAGCATGCTCCCTCCTTATCAATTCACGCTATGCCACTGAGGACCCAGCTCCCTCCACCTGTTGGGCACATGGAAGCTTGTTGTGGAGCTCACCCTGCCCCCCCCCGGGGGGCTCTGACTAATAGGCCCAAGTTCCCTGTTCAGTGGCTTCCAGGTCAGTCTATGTCCCAGACCAAACCAGCAAGCACTCCCAGGTCTGGCTTCTTCTCTGTCTCCAGTCCCAAAGAAACCCAGGACATTTGCATCTGTCTCCCTCTCTCTCTTTCTCTCTCTCTCTCTCTCTCTCTCCTAATATGAAAGAGGAAATCTGAAATCCTTCACCCTTAGTATGAATGTTATACTTGATGAGCTCAGGACCATGAGAATTGCAAATAAACTGAGTTAAAGGCATCATCAACCTGCATGACATTCTGAGACATTTTGGGAGCCATTATTTGTAAATAATAGTGTTGTACCGATTAAGGAGGAAATTGACTACAGTAATGCTGAAATAAATTATGAGTTCGTGGACAAGATAGCCCAATAGTATACCAATTCAAAATTCCATCTGGAGACAAAGTGTTTGGCCAGTGCTCTGAGTGTATCACAGTTGCATCTTGAGTTTGTGACCAAATATAGATAGAACGAGTATCTTGTTAGTGCATAGCTTCACTGAACCAAGACTTTTAGTTACTGCACTGAATAAAGGAAGTACAGTTCCCAAAACCTTAAAGAAACAGAAGCCCATGGGAAGACCTGCAACATTTGTATAATAGACATAACACACACAAGCACATGGACAAGCACACAGATTCAAGTCCAGGGCAGCGTGAAGCCTGTTGCATATCATCTCCATGTTCCATTGTTTTAACAGGCTAAGGCTGATGACTTTGACTCTGCATAATCTGTGTCTGTATGCACATGTATATATACATATACACATACACATATATATTATACATATTACACTGTATTTATTTATTTCCTAGTGCTGAGCTCCTAGATTACCTATATACCTAGGAGATATATATATATATATATATATACATATACACTGTACATGATTATATATAAAATATAAATATAATATATAATGTATATATAAATATAGAAAGAAACTGGAATTACATTTGGGACCACTGATGTATCTTAACTGTTACTTTCAAAGAAAACAGTACATTTCAAGAGATTCCATTTACATAAATTAAAAACATGAAAGTGCTGCCCAATGCATTTTTTAAGGACATGTGGAAGTTGGATTGACAGGGCATACATTACATATATGGAAACCAACATCTATGGGGGGAAAAGGAGTAAAGGTTGGGGTGGATGGGTGATGGTGAAACAATCAAACATTGAGTGTCAGGATGATATATCACTAGTATGCACATTAATACAAAGACTGAAACTAAAGCTAAACCAAATCAAACCAAAAGCTACAGGAACAACCCAAGAACTGCCAGTGCTTATGGAAAAAAAAATTGATGTAATGGACTTGATTTAGAGAAGGGTAAACTTAACCCTTGAACCTTCTTTTGAATATCAGGGAGAGTTTTACTAAAGCATGGAGATGCTATGTGCTAAGAGATGGGTCCCAGGATTTGAGATCAGCTACATGCTTAGTGAGCACAACAGTGAAATGCAACATTCTCACGCTAACCACGTGTGTGAAGTTAGCACACACTCCACAGGTTCAAGGGTGCAGTGCCTGAAAAACTACCTTCACTTTGATTATTAGTCAAACTTCAAGGGCCTCAGGCCACCTACACTTCTGAACACTGGCTGCAAATTCAGGGCTTTCTCTGACCCCTTCAGCTTTGACAACATGACTCTCAGAACTCTGAAAAGTGCTACATCTAGTTTTCTTACACTAGATGCAAGTCAGGGCCAGCCAAACAAAGCGATAATGAGCAGGTGACAGATAATTCTAAGCAGAACCATGATCTGCTTGGTGCATGTCTTCAGGAAGAGGTGAAAACAGGGGTGACCCTCCCCTGTGTGGAATATGGGCACAGCCAGGTGAGATGACACAGCACGCAGAGAGCCCTGGAAAGAAGAGGCTTAACACTGGGAAATTTAAGGGGAATCAGGGAACAATGAGGATGTGCTGATTGGAGGACACTGGCCATTTCCAGCTTGGGGACCATTCAACCTTACATCACAGTGTGGGTTCGTTCTAAGGAGGGATTTATGCTGAGGTCAGAAGAAAACATCTACACTAATAAAAGAGAAACATGCAAATTGGTGTCACTCCACTACTCCCACCAGCCGATCAGGATGAGTATGCAAATTAACCCAACAACGATGGTGGGTTAATTTGCATACACAGGCACGGAGCAAAGACTGAAGGCTCCACCCCCAGTGAAGACTGAAGACGACTGAAGACTGAAGACTGAAGAGGATTGGCTGCAACGGAGAAGCCAAGCCTCACTGCTGTGGCCGGAGCAGAGAAGCCAAGCTTCAAGGCTTGGCTTCTCCACTGCGGCCGGACCAAAGGCCTGGGTCCCGGGTGCTGGAGGAAAACCGGTGCTGGCAGCCAGGGGAAGGAAGGCCTATTGCGTGAATCTTCATGCAACAGGCCTCTAGTCTATATATATAAAAAGCCAGTGACTATAACAGCCATAACGGCCATAACGACCAGTGCTATGATGCCCACTGTGGCCAGCGAACCGGCCTGATCAGGGGTTGGGGCCAGCTGGTCAACCTCGTGACCCCTCCCCCCTGTTTGCCTGCCCCTGATAGGACTCTCCCACCCTGATCAAGAAAGGGCCTATGGGCAAACCCAAGGCCAGCCCCGTCCCGATCAGCCCGGCCCACCACGATAGGCCCACAGCCACTTCCTCCTGGCTGGCCCGCTTCTGATCACACCCCACACCCCAATAGGGGCTGAAGCTGGGTGGCCAACCTCCTGCAGCCCCTCCCCCCTTCTGACCACCCCCCCGATGGGCCGCCACCACCCTGATTGGCCAGCAGCACCTCCCCCAACTGGCCCTGCCCCTGATCACCCCACCACCCCAATAGGGGGTGGGGCCAGCCCGCAAACCTCCTGGAGGCCCTCCCACCACCTGGCCCCACCCCAGATTGGCACCCCCACCCCATCAGGGGCAGGGTTGGCTGGCCAACAACCCATGGCCCTTCCCGCAGGCCACTGCCCCCCCAATTGGCACCCCTTACCCCATTTGAGGGCAAGGCTGGCTGGCCCACAGCCCACAGCCCTTCCCCATGGCTGGCCCCACACCAAATTGGATCCCCAACCCCAATCGGGGGTGGGCCCCACCTGCCAATCGCCTGCGCCCCCTTCCCCTAGCTAGCCCAGCCCTGATCGAGCCCTGATCAGGGCAGGAAGGTTGGTCAACCTCCTGCCATCTCCTCCTCCCTAAAAGCCCAGCCCCGATCCACCCCGATTGGGGCCAGGTGGCCAGACCCCACCCGTGCACGAATTCATGCACTGGGCCTCTAGTTTATTTCATAAGTATCTGGGCAAAATTGAACACTTTGCATTACTGATTAAAAATATATACTAAGATGGATTATGGACTTAACCAGCCAAAGGAGTCATACCTGTGTATTGGGAGAGCCACTCACAGGACATGTGGCAACGACATTGTTCCCATTCCTGTGATCTGGCCTCCACTTGGCATTCTGCTCTGAGTTCTGGGAGCTTCGCTGCTCCTATTGCCAGCTCTGCAGAGGGACAGGCTTTATGGGCAGAAGGAAATTGTATACCAAATAGAAGTGACAAATGGAAGCATAATGCAGTCACTGTGAGCCGAGCAGGGCCAGAGATTCTTTCTAGCTACTTAGAGACATAAAAGTGTTTTTGCAGGGAAAGTAAACAGCACCGCAGCATCTTAGGATTCCTCCCGCAGCCACGCGCGAGCGCCAAGGCTGCATTGCAAAAGATGTGCCGCAGGAGTCTGCTGGCACTGAAAGGAAAATCTAGGATTGGAATTAATTTCCAGGGATAATTTGAGCTTTGGAAGGAAAGTTTTCCTTCTCAAAAGCGTTAAGAGCATAAATAAGCCCTTAGCATCGACCAGCTGCACCCCGTGCTGAGAGGGAATGCATTATGCAGCTTTGGAGTGCAAATGCCTGTGCATCAGAGATCAGCCACCACTGAAATCTCCAAGAGCCAGACAGCGGGGCGAGAGCCCTGAGAGGAAGGGGAAGGTTTCCTCTGGCGGGAACCCGATAACAAATTGGTGGGGACGGCGGGGGCACCTACATGACGATGCTTACAAATACCTTGTCATGCCTGCAATTTTACCAGCTAGTAAAAGTGTGAATCAGATCAGTACCCTGTGCTCATTTCATCTCACAGTATCTAGACTTTATATACGAGAGAGAGAGAGAGAGAGAGAGAGAGAGAGAGAGAGAATACAACAATAGCATTTAACTCAAAAATCAATCATTAAAGCCCTAACCAGTTTGGCTCAGTGGATAGAGCGTCAGCCTGCGGACTGAAGGGTCCCAGGTTCAATTCCAGTCAAGGGCATGTACCTTGGTTGCGGGCACATCCCCAGTAGGGGGTGTGCAATAGGCAGCTGATAGATGTTTCTCTCTCATCGATGTTTCTAACTCTCTATCCCTCTTCCTTCCTCTCTGTAAAAAATCAATAAAATATATATTTTTAAAAATCAATAATTAAAAATGCATAGGGCCGAAACCTGTTTGGCTCAGTGGATAGAGCGTCGGCCTGTGGACTGAAAGGTCCTGGGTTCGATTCCGGTCAAGGGCATGTACCTTGGTTGCGGGCACATCCCCAGTAGGAGATGTGCAGGAGGCAGCTGATCGATGTTTCTCTCTCATCGATGTTTCTAACTCTCTATCTCTCTCCCTTCCTATCTGTAAAAAATCAATAAAAATATATTTTAAAAAAATGCATAGGAAGAGAGACTTTCTAGCCCCGAACATGTTTTCAGATGTCATTTCAGAGGCTTCACCTGTTCCTGAGATTCCAAGGAAATCATGAGAAACAAGGGTTCTCACTGGAGCTGCGGTTCCAGTTCCCCTGGATGTGGCTTTCAGGATGGGGCACCCACCTTCAGCCCCAACTTTTCCTGCCTGAGCCTGCTTTCCTGCCTTTTTCTGGAACCCCAGGCACTGTGCCCCTGTATTGATCAACCATTGCCTAGTGTTTTCCGATGGTCTTAAGTGACCCCTGTGAAAGGGTCGTTCAACCCCCAAAGGGGTCGCGACCCCCAGGTTGAGAACCGCTGGTCTAGATGAAACATAGGCTATTCCTCCTGAGACCTCCTCTCACCACTCTTCCTGAGTAGCTGGGGATGATCTAGCTTCATCTGGGGATGATCTAGCTTCCTTCAGGGATGTGTGTTTGAATAGCCTTCCCCCTAGTCCCGAGGACAGCTGAGTGCTGGGTATTCATTCCCTTGTTCTCCTTGTGGCCAGTGCACTCATTTATGGAACATATGGCAGAATAAGCTGCCCAGTGTAAATTCAGGGAACAGAATGGCTGTCTTTGGATGAAGCTTGCTGTTTCACATGGGGAATGAACCCTTGGCCTTGGCCTCATTAACACCAAGCTCTAATGAGCTGAGATAATGGGCCCAGATTGTTATACCAGCAGGTATCAAAACTAATTTAACTCGGCCATTTCTCGTTTTCATAGGCCTGATCTTTAAGAGTGGGTTATTCAGGTACATGTAGTATTGATCCTGGTCATGCTTAGTATCTGTTTTCTATTGTTGCTTTCATGTTACAACCTGCACCCAAAATCTGCTCCACAAAATCTAAAATAGTGATTATCTGGCCCCTTGCAGAAAAGGTTTTCTGACGGCCAAACTGGTCAATTAGACATTAGCAGACTAAAAATGTAAGTTTCACTTCCGCCAAGATGACTTGTTTTGTCCCTGGAATGAGAAGTGTTTAGACCTCAGCACCCACCTCTGTGCTTCTGAGATTGGCGATCATGTGACTTCTACTCCTCTTTTTTCATTGTCAATAAATATTCTACTGGATTCAACGTTCTCTAAAATATTTTCTGCACTCTGTGTGATTTTAGTTTTGAGAATTTTAAAATAAATTCTATCATTGCCCTAGATTATGGTGGTCTTCCCCAAACTGTCACTCCCTCTCAGACAACCCACCCTTTGCAATCTGAAGGGACGGTTGGATCCTCATGTTAATGCCCCTCAGAGAGCACAGCTATGGGAACCCAGCACAGCTCCTATGAGTGTGCCATGAGGACCGGAGGAGCCACTGGGAGGCACTAAACTGAATCAGGCTTTATACAGGGAGAGCGTGGCCACAGCCAGGCTCTGCAAAACACAAGTCTCCTCTGTCATTATTGACACCACACACATTCGCGTCCTATTCCTTAACAATGTATGCAGGTGGTCTGTCATATATTTATCCCCCGTAGACTGCTAAAAGGTCCCTGATTTTCCGTGATAGAGATGCAGATTTTTAAAATGTATTTATTGATCTTAGAGAGAGAAACATCAGTTTCTTGTTCCTCTTACTTATGCATTCATTGGTTGATTCTAGAATGTACCCTGACTGGGGATCTAATCCAAACCCTTGGCACATCAGGATGGCACTCTAACCAAATGAGCTACCCAGCCAGGACCCCTTTCTTTCCATTAACTACTATGGAATACAACTGCAACATCCCACATCCTTCCTCATGATATTGAGAGCTGGCATGGGGTGCACGGATGTTTCCATCCTACCCAGACAGTAGAATATTAGATGGAAGAGAAACATGGTGCCTTGATCTAGAATCAATGCTTAGTAGACTTTGGAAACTTTGAGATTCTTCTTCATGAAGGGCAAAATGGAATGACTGCATATACATGAATAGAGTATTGATAACAATGTGAGGATGTTTTTCTTATTTGACAAAGAACTCATGTAGCTTGTGTTACAATGCACAATCAGAGTGGGACAATTAAAATTAATCACAGTGAAAATTAATCCAAACATTCCATTTGTGTGGGACACAGTCCAGCATTATGTTCTGTACCGATTGTGGTTCTCACCTTAAGCAACACATCCCTAGCTCTGATTCACCAGAGAGGGAAGGTTAATGAGAGAGACAACCAAAACCAACACTTCTAGATATGAAACTAACACAATGATTAGTTTTCTCTTATGCCATCATCATGGTCACTAAAAATGTAAAATTAATGCCTTCCTCTCCTTTTCTATATTTTGTATCCTAAAGTCTAAAGAGAACCATTTAATTTTTAATGTGAATTTTTTATTGAGATATAAGTGACATACATTATATTAATTTCAGGTGTACAACATAATGATTTGAGTTTGGATATATTGTCAATAATCTAGCCAACAACTACAGATATTTTTCTTGTGATGAGTACTTTTAAGATCTACTCTTTTAGCAACTTTCCCATATACACTATACACTACGCCTTGTTGTGTATTAATCCCCATGGAAGGTTGTATCTTTTGAGTCTCTTCACCCATTTCGCTTACCCTCACCTTAATGTGAAATGTTTAATAAGGCAAAATCTCTGAGGCACTTCTCACTAAGGAAATTGTATGGTGCTCCACAGGAAGTATCAAGAGGCTGTGCAAGAGCAGGGGGCATGGAGTGGATGCACTGAGTGTAGGTGGCCTCTCCACCTTTGTATACAAAGCCTAGATGCGTTTAGAATGGAGATCCACTCTGCAGCCATCTATCTTGCATAAGACATGGCAATATATTCCATTTGCCAGTTTTTGTTTCTGTGGGCTGTTTCACATTTTTTCCACACTGTTATCTCTAGGCTATTGCAGGAAATATTATGTCTTTCTCCTAAATGACGTAGTAGCGTGTATGTGTGTGTGTGTGTGTGTGTGTGTGTGTGTGTGCCTGAGGATGGTTTGAGAATTTAAGAGAGGCAATGATTCAATACTCTAAGTAATATAATCTAACCTCTACACAATTTTATATGACAATATGGAAGATTACATCTTATGACAGTAATGCATAATTTTCCATATTAGCTTACTTGGTTTTCATAAATATATTCCAAATAATTTTGACAAAATTCACTTAAAATGCTTCATTAAATATAGTCTTTATTTCATAATCAGGGCAACTGTTTTTATATTAAATTGCATGCATTATTTAATAAAAAATTAATCGTTCTCTTCCCTTTACAAATATAAGTTGCTTACTGTCACTTTCGTTGGACGACTTAGTGCTTTTTAATACGCACATTTTCTTATTTCAGTGACTACCCAGATGAAAATAAACAAGGCTGCTCACTTCCCCTTGCTTGCTCTTATTTTCCCAGCCAACTCCACGATCCCCTAATACCCAGAGTCAGACACGAGGAATGCTCCTTGTGCAGATGTGGCTGAGATTTTACATATTAGAATAATCTCCACAGCCAAGAGGAACTAAAGTGTTAATGCAATTAAATTCTTAATTTCAAGTTCAAGTATTTTAATTCCCTATAGTAAATCCTGCTTATTAAGCCTGTAGCACATATGGGCAGAAATAATCCTCTAATCTAGGGATCTCTAGAGTCCTGCTTGACCTTTTTTATTCTGATAATCAAATATTGTAATAGTAAAAAGCCATGTATTCCTCTATTATTATAACTTGGGTGGCTTAATAATTAGTAACTTTATCATATTTATAAAAATCATAAAAGTATTATTAAGAATTATTGACTGGCTTATTTTGCTTAGCATGATCTCAGTCATATGAGGAATCTAAAGAACAAAATAAACTGATGAACATAATAGATTCAGAGACATAGGAACATGGAACAAACTGACAAATCTCAGAGGGAAGGCAGGGGGAATGGGAGGGAGAGATTAACCAAAGAATTTATGAGCATGTATCATAATCTATGGGCACAGACAACAAGGTGGTGAAGGCCTAGGGATGAGGGCAGGAACAGGCTAGAAGGGGTCAACGGGGGAAAAAGGGACGCATGTAATGCTTTCAACAATGAAGATAAATTTAAAAAAATAATTATTATTGAAATAAGGCACGTGCTGTGAAATGGCACATACATATTTGCATATACATGTAAAAACACATGTATATGCACACACATCAATTTATATGTTAATATACATTATTTACAGATATGCTGTGTGATCTGATAGCAGTTTACTAACTGATGCAATCAAAAGGATAGTTTATTTAGTTCAGGGTGGATGTGGTTTGTTTTTAAGGCTGGATTCCCTTAAAACTAGATTTTGGGATTCTTTTTTATTCTTTTAATTAATTTATTTTATTATTTACTGATTTTGAGAGAGAGAGAGCAACATCAATTGTTATTGCACTTATTTATGTATCCACTGGTTGATTCTTATATGTGCTTTGACTGAGGATCAAACCTGCAATATTGGCATATCGGGGACGACACTCTGAGATACCCAGCCAATTTTTTGTTTTGCTTTTTTTAATTTTTGTTTCTCAGCTTTATTGGATATGGGATTCTAATTTAAGTATTATATCATCTTCTGGCATAAAATTTCTGCCTCACTTCTTTGAGGTTATTAGCACTTAATGTGAACTGCTGAGTATTTTAGCCATTTTTTTTATTACTATCCAACTGTAAAGAAAGATTTGTTATTTGTGATACTGAGGCTCTCTGTCTCTTACTTTAACATGTTTCTATGACATTTTCAGCAACTGATCTATTTTCACCATGGTTAAGTATTTTAAATATCATTTAGAGAAAATAATCAATACTTGTTTTGGATCTGACCTATAAAAAATCATTTCATCAAGTGATTGAGGCTAAAATGATGTGATAATGGGGTAGAATTATAAACATTAGTATAAACTCATGTTTAGCTTAATATAGATACAAGTGATTACTTAGAGACATACTTATAATATATTTATATACATAGGCTAGTATGAACACATATATTTTTCTCTGTCAATTGAGAGATATTAAAAAAATGGTTCCAAAGCATCAAGCACTCATAACATGGATGTATTTCTTTCTTTTTTTTTAAATATATTTTATTGATTTTTTTACAGAGAGGAAGGGAGAGAGATAGAGAGTTAGAAACATCGATGAGAGAGAAACATCAATCAGCTGCCTCCTGCACATCTCCTACTGGGGATATGCCCGCAACCAAGGTACATGCCCTTGACCGGAATCGAACCTGGGGAGGGCAGTTAGGGGCGATCATGCTGGCAGGCAGGTGAGCAGTTAGGAGCCAGCAGTTCCAGATTGCGAGAGAGATGTCAGACTGCCAGTTTAGGCCCTACTGCAGGTTTAGGCCCAAAGTGATTGGGCCTAAACCGGCAGTAGGACATCCCCCTAGGGGTCCCCTTTGGAGAGGGTACAGGCTGGGCTGAGGGAAAACCCCCCTCTGTGCATGAATTTTGTGCACCAGGCCTCTAGTTTCTAATAATTAATGTAGGAAATATATGCTCAAAGAAACATAATCCCACTTCTTAGGTGTGTGCTGTGCATGGCAACTTCCTTCCAAAGGTTAACAGTATACAAAGTGAGAAAGAGGAGTGAGTCACTTTACTACGGATAAACCTCGTAGAAACGACCTCAGCCAAGTGATAAAGGCCATTATCACATTTTAAATCAGGCTGATAGAATGTACTCTTGATATTGATGTTGAAACTGATACTGTAACTCTGGGGAGCTCCCAACAACACATAACCCCAGCCATAGCTTAACAAAAACATTAGAAATTCCAATAAGGGGACATCCTATAAAATGACTGGCCAGTATTCCTCCACATTTCAAGGTCACAAAGAATAAAGTCTGAGGAAGGGGACAGGAAAGAGAGGCCTAAGGAGACATGACTACCAAATGCAATGTGGTCTCTTGGATGGATCCTGGGAAAGAAAAAGGACATTAGATAAAGGGTATAGTAAACTATGGAGTTTAGTTAATAATCAAGTATTGACTTATTCATTGTAATGAATGTACCGTACTAATATAAAATGATACTGATGGGGAAACAGGGTGCTGGAACTCTCTGTACTTGTAAATTTTAAGTAAATATAAAACAAAAAGAGTCTGTTTAAGACAAAGAAACTACAACAAAGAAAAACCAACATATTCTTCCTGCAATCCTCTCTCAATAGTCAACCTGTCTTAATCCACTAATAATACATACTTCCTGTGGAACATCCTGACACTTCCTGTGGAATATCCTGATACTTCCTGTGGAGCATCCTGATACTTCCTGTGGAGCATCCTGACACGTCCTGTGGAATATCCTGATACTTCCTGTGGAGCACCCTGACACTTCCTGTGGAGCAACATGATACTCCTGTGGAGCAACATTGTACTTCCTGTGGAGCATCATGCTACTTCCTGTGGAGCAACATGATACTCCTGTGGAGCAACATTGTACTTCTTGTGGAGCATCTTGACATTCCTGTGGAGCATCATGCAATTTCCT
>NW_005875741.1:8564-11468 GCF_000147115.1 Myotis lucifugus | reverse complement strand
CCTGATTGGCCCTGCTCTGTGCGTGACAGGGGGTGGCGCCGCAACTTCCCTATTGACCCTGCCTTGAGTGTGACAGGGGGCGGTGCCCCAACCCCCCAATCGGCCGTATCCTGAGCGTGACTAGGGGTAGCATCGCAACCTCCCGATCCGCCCTGCTCCGTGCATGACAGGGGGCAGTGCCCCAACTCCCCAATCGGCCCTGCTCTGAGCCCGATCAGGGGCTGCACCTAGGGATTGGGCCTGCCCTCTGCCACCCAGAGCAGGCCTAAGCCAGCATGTCATTATCTCCTGAGGGGTCCCAGACTGCGAAAAGGCACAGGATGGGCTGAGGGACCCCCTCTCCCCCCGAGTGCACAAATTTTTGTGCACCTGGCCTCTAGTCCTATATAATAAAAGGCTAATAATATGCAAATTGTCCCCACGGGTGGGAGTTCGACTGACCAGGAGTTAGATGTGGGTGACCACCAGGTGGTGGCGCGGAACATGGCGGGCGTTGATGACGTAGTGCTGGCAGCGGGCGGCAGTGGAGGTGCTGCTGGCCCCGATGGCCTGACAAGAGCAGGACCACAGCAGGGGGCGGGGCCGGTGAGTGGGTGGTGCCGGCCAAGGAGGATGTGAGCAGGGGCCCCTATCGCCCCGCCAGTCGCCCCACAGAGTGCCCTGATTGCTGGCCAGGCCTAGGGACCTTACCTGTGCACGAATTTTGTGCATCAGGCCTCTAGTATTTATATAAATTACTATGTAAAAGTTTGGGAGAAACTTTTAACTGGCAACCATTTATTTTTATAATTAAAGATATGAATGTAGATTAGTTGAATGCTTTAGTGAGGTTACCATAGGATTTTATCAAGGTGAAATTTATGAAAAAGTGCAATTATATGCTTTACAATTTGTTAATAAAATATAGTATAAAAGCAATATACTTAAAGCTTATCAAATTGAGTCTGAATTTTATTTAGGGGAGAAAGTTATATATCTTCCTCCTTCCTTACTGGTAAGTTAAGGGAAAAGTAAAGGCTAACAGGAGAGGAGCTTCATGAGAAATATTTAAGCAGCTCAGATCACAAAGTAATATGAAAATTTTTTGTGTAACTTTACTTTCTGTGAAGTCTCTGAATTAGTAAAAGTGTGCTCTTGCAAATGTTAGCTTGGATTAATAGTGGTAAAAGCTTAGAGATAGGGAAGTGTGTTTAAATAATTAATGGTACTGATGAGTGTGACCATCTTCGACTAGTTCACATGGCTGGGTTGTTGTTTCAGTGAACCACGTGTAAAACAACACAGCTTGGCCTGGCCGATGTGCTCAGTGGTTGGTCAACCCATGAACCAGGAGGTCATGGTTCAATTCCCTATTGGGGCACATCCCTTGGTTGTGGGCTCAATCCCCAGTAGTTCAGGAGGCAGCAGATCCATGATTCTCTTTCGTCATTGATGTTTCTCTCTCCCCTTCTCCTTTCTTCTCTCTGAAATTGATAAAAACACATTTTAAGAAAACACTGCCTGAATCTAGCTACAAAATATGGTTCATTTAATTTAGTTTTATCACAGGACTATAGTGAGTATTTAGTTTTAACTAACAATAGTTCTGATTCTTGATCTCCATTTTACACATCAAAGTCATTTCTCTCTATTTCTAGGAAATGGAGTTATTTTTTCCTTCGAGTGGAGTCTGTGGACCAGCAAACTCTGCTAAATTTACCAATTGTACCTGTTGCATTATTAAGCCCCATGCCATCAGCGAAGGTAAGTGCTATGTCAAGTACAACATGTCCAATTCATTGTGTTCATAGGAACTTATGAGCAAATACTTTTGGAAATGAGATGGGATGTAATTTAAAAATCATCCTGAAAAAACTAGAATATCTTATATAATAAAAGCCTAATATGCTAAGTGTCCAGTTGTCTGGTCAGCTGTTCAACCAATCAAAGCATAATATGCTAATGATATGCTAAGGCCACTCAACTGCTCCCATGATGCCCACTGACCACCAGGGGGCAGACACTCCAACCAGTAGGTTAGCTTGCTGCTGGGATCTGGCCGATCGGACCGAGTGAGACAGGCCAGACATGCCCAGGAGCCCTCCGTCGGTCCCTCCCTGGCTGGCCAACCTCCCACGTCCCTCCCCGGCCCCCTATCATGCACTGGTGGGGTCCCTCGGCCTGGCCTGTGCCCTCTCACAATTCGGGACCCCTCGGGGGATGTCGGCACCAGGGACCCCACTGGTGCGCGAATTCATGCACCAGGCCTTTAGTACTAAATAATAAACATAATTGAATGGATTAATTTTTTTCTTAGTATTAAAATAATTCAGGTACACAGTAGAAAATACAAAAAAAATTTTAAGTTACTTGTTTTTCATTATCCTGAGAGAGTCATTGTTCACATTTTGATATTTCCTCCAAATCTTTTTATTCTGCATATGTATGTATATGTGTGTAACTGACACATGTGAATGTAATGAACATGTTCAAGATATAGGTCTATAGGCAGATCCTTGGGACCATAATTAGAGGGGAGCAACATGCATGATGGGTAATAAAAATTTATGGAGAACTTACCACTATGTGCCAGGTAGCAGACTGAACACCTGTACACTATCTCTTTTAATCTCAGCAATCAT
Organism: Myotis lucifugus; assembly: GCF_000147115.1. Lineage (NCBI taxonomy): Eukaryota > Metazoa > Chordata > Mammalia > Chiroptera > Vespertilionidae > Myotis > Myotis lucifugus. The sequence goes on along the minus strand of NW_005875741.1, from coordinate 8,847 downwards.
GTCAAATAGGTGGGTTTGTCATTCTTTCCCAGGTACATGAGGCTCTATGTGAATAAGTCATTTCCCAGTTTAGTAGGGAAGCCAGGATGCAGACACTGGTCTCCTGTCACCTCTGGGTTCTTCCTCTACACCCACTGCTCTGCAGCAGTCACGGCAGAGCATCACATGGTATAGCAGTAACATTTGAAACGGCTGGGGTTGACAGTCTATGAAGAAAATGGGAATTTTATGTTACCCTCACTTTTCTTATCTGGGCATGGACACACACACACACACATCATCA